>NC_055970.1:405000-545000 GCF_018492685.1 Alosa sapidissima
AGCCACCACTGACCACAGACTGCTCGTATGCTCGTGGTTGGGGCTGATCCGATGGGCCAGGGGTGAGCTGAGCTCCGACTCTGACGGCCATCCACCAGTCCGCTGGGAGTGATGGCAGATTAAGAGCCCTGCGTTTTTTGCTTTCTTTTCTCCAGTACTGCTTTCTAGGCCGGCAGTGAAGCCGACAGGCCCACGGTGCCTGACGCCAGTTAGGAAAGGGAGCCTGCCCCGACACGCAGACTGCAAGCAAGCGTTTCTCTTGCTGTTTCCATCTCTCTCTCTCTCTCTCTCTCTCTCTCCCTCTCTCTTTCTCTCTCTCACTGTCTTTTCAATGTCTTGCTCTTTTCCATTATATCCCTCTCTCATTCACTCTGTCTTGTCCCTTTCCTTTTCTCTTGTCATTGTGCTGTTTCCTCTTTTCCTCCTTTGTCAGTGTTTCTCTCTCTCCTTCCCTGAATATTTAGCATTCTTTTTCTCACTTTTCCATCTCTCTCTCTCTCTCTCTCTCTCTCTCTCTCTCTCATTGACCCAGTGTCCAATTCTCTCGTCTGTTGCTGTCGGCTGAGTGTGTGTGTGTGTGTGTGTGTGTGTGTGTGTGTGTGTGTGAGTGTGTGTGTGTGTGTGGGTGTGTGTGTGTGTGTGAAACGCCCCAGTCAGGAACGTGGGGAGGTGTGAGTGATGCTGGCTGAGCGGGATTGTGGGAAATCAGGTCCAGATGACCCGCTTCCTCTGCACAACAAGCCTAGGCCCGCTCGCCCTGTCCCGTCCAAAGCCTGACAAATCGTCCAATAGCAGCGCGTAATTGAAAACAAAGCGCTGGCCTGGCGGAATGGGACACAGCTGCCGGGATGGGGATTTAGCTGCTATGGCGGCCACTGTGCTGTCGTCCGACCTCCACTCTCTGACGGCCAGAGAATGCTCGCTTCCCCTCCCTGTGTGTGTGTGTGTGTGTGTGTGTGTGTGTGGGTGTGTGTGTGAGAACGCTCGCTTCCCCTCCTCCTCTGTCTGTCTCTCTGAGCAGAACGCTAAGTGGAGGAGTTTGATTACCAGTGAGATTAGCATCCAGAGTCCCAAACACACCATCATTCCTGGCCTTTCTTGTACTTCATCACCCTACCACCACCACCACCACCACCTACCCCCAACCACACACACACACACACACACAAAGAGAGAGAGTCACACATATACATATATACAGTACAGACGCACACAGACAAACACACACACACACACACACACACACACACACACCACACACATACACAGAGAGAGTCACACATATACATATATACAGTACAGACGCACACAGACAAATGAACACACACACACACACACACACACACACACAAAATACATAAACAGACACATAAACTCATGGCTGCCAACAAAAACACGTCCACAGTTACACACACACACACACACACAACACCCATGGTACACAGGAGGTCGTGCAGACAGGGCTGAAGTAGTCCACTCTCCCAGTGCCCTCAGGCATCAGTTCCCCATCTCTACATGCTAGATGCCCCCCATCCCATTCGCTGAGGTTCCCACCACTTGAGAAGGATTTCTTTGCCGGTAATCTGGGGCATAACTTAGTTCCAGAAGAGAGGCCTTAAATCGCACAATCACTAATGATCCGTTTCCACCCCCTGTGCAGGCTTCTGCCTGACATATAGAATGACATCACTTTCATAAATTCAAGATAAGACCGGCTATTTCCCCCCCGACGCAGCATACCAAAAAAGTTCCCCCACATCCCCGTCTGATTATGTGTTTCGATTTATGGATCTACCAAAGAAAAGAAGAACGGAGGGAAAAATGAATGATTTGAGTGGGGAATAAATAAAAAAAAAGCTTTTACAAACACTTCCAGAAGATCTTGTGGGAACACATTCAAAAACCAGCTAGACAGGGAGAGGGGGAAGAACGTGAGGAGGAGGAAATCAACAAAAAGAAAAGAGAAGAGAAGAAAAGAAGAACACACTGCTTATCTTTCCAGCAAATCTGTGCGGCGCTGACAGGCCTGTCCATGTTTTATTGTAGCGAGAGGGATTCCCCCAGGGAGAGGCTCTGCGTTGGCCAGCCAGGAATCCCCCAAGTCCGGGCCTGCGCTGGCCCTCCTCCGGTCCCTGGGCTTGGGTCCCGCCCAAACGGAGCACGCACACACATACACACAGCCCGGCGAGGCCCAGTGCCCAAGCCAGAGGTAGAGGTAGAGCTGGAGCCTTAGCTGAGGCTTCTGTGCAGCGCTTTAGGGGATGGGGTGAGGAGAGAGAGAGAGAGAGAGAGAGAGAGAGAGAGGGTGGGGGGGGAGCATGGTGCTTCAAACAAGCACCAGGCCTCTCTATCTGCCTGTCCAGAAATGTCACCGCAAAAGATAAATGTTTGAATGTTTGAACGCCTTAAATAGTTTCACAGTGCCCATACTGGTCTCTCTCTCTCTCTCTCTCTCTCTCTCTCTCTCTCTCTCTCTCTCCCTCTCTCTCTCTCTCCCTCTCTCTCTATCTCTCTCCCTCATCTCATTACTCTTCATCTCTCTACTCTTCCATTTTTTTTTCTATTTCTGGCAGTGTCAGTTGATTTTTTTTATTTTCATTTTTGTATTTATTTGGTTGTGTGTATTTTGCACAGCTGTGAAGCCACTCTTCTTTGAGGGCCTGCTGAACAGGCTTTGCACATGCAGGCAGCAGTCAAGCATATTTCAGTCTGGCTCACAGTCATTTAACAACACTGTACTTGAAAAGCTGCCGCCTCTTAGCAGTGAGCGTTCACGATTATGGTGACCAGCAGTGTAAACTTTGAGCGTTCACGATTATGGTGACCAGCAGTGTAAACTTTGAACGTTCACAATTACGGTGACCAGCAGTGTAAACTCTGAGCGTTTACGATTACGGTAACCAGCAGTGTAAACTTTCACAAGAAAATATGTTGTTGACTACATCTTGCATTCATTCCCTAAAACCATGAAACCACTCAAAGAAATCCTAAATGTTTTTCCCTAAAGTATGTGCTAACTTTGGTTTGTTGCCTCAACATCTTGCTAGCAGAAGCTAAGATTACACACACAGCCTCAGAGGCTCTTGGCTTGAGTGAGCACTGAGCCTTAGGATGCTTTGTTTAGGGCTGTAACATGAGCAAGAGCCCACAGAGTAAGGTGGAATCAGGCAATGCGCGCCGTCCACTCCACAATCCCCTCAATATCCCTGGCATTTCATGTTCTTTTTTTTTTTCTCCCATGTGTAATTGTATGGCTTGGAATATGCAAGTTATTGAAAGACTCCAGAAATACAGGACTGCCGCGCTGAGCCAATACTGGTTTGCAGCGAAGTACTGCCCACTGCCCTCTGCCCAGGCAAACACATTGTTATTATGTGGCAATGAACGGAGCGAGAGACAGAGAAAGAAATACCAAAAAAACACACATTTCTTTCTTCCCGTTCTCTCCTGTGATAGATGGTTCATATTTCTCTGGGTGAATAAAAGAAAGGATGAATGGCAGTTTGGAGTTCTGAGTGAGGGAATGAGGACAGGTCTGTAGGGAGAGAGAGAGAGAGAGAAAGAGAAGAGGAGGTGGAGGAGGATTCTGGCATTGATGGAGGGATCCAGAGTCAGTTGTCCATCACTCCAGTGTTCACTGGCTGTGACTCTCACTGCTGCTCTCCAATCTCGCTGTAGACTTTATCCCCGGGCCAAGACCGGCTCCCACATCAGCAAATGCCACAGCTATCTGGAGGCAGGGAAATTAGAGTGGGCAGGTTTCATGACAAAGGGGGGGGGGGGGGGGGGGCAGAATGGGGTAAGAATAGGTAGGGGGAGGGGCACAGGTGCTGCTGAAGTAGCAGAATAAGGGTACAGGGGTGCTCTGGGTGCAGGGGAGCATAGAGGAGGTGCTCTGGGTGCAGGGGAGCATAGAGGAGCGGAGTTTGGGTGCAGGGGAGCATAGAGGAGGTGCTCTGGGTGCAGGGGAGCATAGAGGAGCGGAGTTTGGGTGGGCAAACTTGCTGGCCGATTGGCTTGGACTTGGACTCTGTTTGATTTGGTTTGGGAACCGTGAGGGGGTTTGGAGGCGGCGAGAGTGATGTCTTTGTGACGGAATGCTAATCTCTATTGTGAGAGGCACAGAGAGAGAGAGAGCACAGACACAGACACCGGGGCCCTGGATCTCCCATGCAGATGAACATCCACGCCATGGGACTGAGGTGCTCCAAGTTCAACTTCAAACCACTTGTGGAAACAAAGGTGTTGCCCAGGAGGGAGCATTGGAGACCAGGGGTTCATGATATGGGTGCTGTCAGAGCAGCTAGGCCTCTGTTCCTGGTGATGTTGTCCTGACGCTAGGCCTCCATCCTCAGTGATGCTCTCCTGATGCTCGGCCTTACGCCTCAACGGATACTTGATATCCATATCTGAAAGAAATAACAGAGACATGGTTAGATAAATAGAGAGAGAGAGAGAGAGAGAGAGCTAGATAAAGATAGAGAGAGTGTGTGAGAGAGCGAGAGAACATGATTTGTGTGTGTGTGTGTGTGTATGTGTGCTTGTGTGTCCTGTGGGTCCTCTAAGAGAGGGTGGAGTGGCTGTTCTCTCCCAAAATAAACGATGCAGCAGTGTTGGCAGCAGCAGCAGCAGTCAGGAGTGCTGTGGTGCGCTGATTAGACCCCTGTGCCATACGGAGAGGCCAGACCAATGAGGTCGCCTCAGGAGATGAATGCTCAGCATCGGCACATAACTGCGGTTTAGGGCGGCTTTGGCCACTGCACTTTGAATGAGTGTGTGTGTGTGTGAGTGTGTGTGTGTGTGTGTGTGTGTGTGTGTGTGTCTGTTTGTGTGTGTGTGTGTGTGTTCCTCTGAAACAGAACAGTTGACATGTAGGTCCTGAATGGCCTGTATGAGTCTGTCTCTGTAGTTGTGCCAGCCTTGTGGAGTCTATTTCCATAAGACCTTTCTTCTGTCTTCACTCAGTCACTCTGATCATCCCAGTATGATTACAACCCATAGTGCAGTGGGGTTATGACATGACGTGTCTCTTAACCAATCGGCTCTCCCTCCTTCCTCTGACAGCTGGACGACTGGCAAATGGGGAGCCTGCAGCCGCACGTGTGGGGGCGGGCAGCAGACGCGGCACATCCGATGCATGAGGAAGGTCACCTACCAGCGGGACGAGGTTGCCCCCCACTCGCTCTGCCCTGTGATGGCCCCCGCCCAAGTGCAGCCCTGCAACACCCACACCTGCCCCCCGGAGTGGGGCACAGGTTCCTGGTCACAGGTGAGGCGGCTTCAGTAGACCTATGGAGGTCAATCATGTTCATGTCTCTTTTCTGCCCCCCCACCCCCTCTCTCTAGCTCTTTAATGGCATATCATTTAGGACTATGCAGGACCATGCAGGACCAATACAACATCAAAGTTCTGAAGCATCAAGTCACAGCAATATGCATGGACAAAAACACCACACTGGAAGACTGGAAAGCTCTACAAAGCAAAGGAAGATGAGCAGATTAAATAGGCCAGTGTGAGACATCACAAAAGCATCAAAGCAGATCAAATCATGATAAACAACCCATTGTGAAGTATTAGATCTCATTAGACTGTTCCATATCTTTACCCTTCTATCCCCTATTCCATCCCCTCTGTATTTCCCATGTCATTCTTCCTTATTCTCGTTGCTTATGGCACGAGGGCTTGTGGTGGTTTATAGCGCTACAACTTACATCTGCACTTCATTGAGATAAGTACACACTTTAATTTGATGCACATTTGGACTCAAAAATAGAACTTCTCAAAGTCATTGTTCGCCCTTACTCCCACTTACTTGCACTGTAACTGTCATATAGGGGGGTGTTTGGCAAACTAGCAGGTAATTAAACAGATCAGCAACAGCTGTCACAGTGCAGACCCCAACTATCTAAATCCAAAGGATAATGAACTCACCGACTGGGTCTGTTTTATCACATTTGACAATCAGGTCAAGTGTGGCTTTGAACCACCAAATTCAGCCCCCATCTTACAGGGCTGGGATTACAGGACTTTGCTTGTTCAACTGGGTTCCTGGTAACATTATCATGGTGGGTTTGCCAACAAGCACACACTTGGATTGATGTGTATAATATGTTGAAAGTTACTACTAAATTGCTAGATGTCAGTGAGCAACTCATTCTGACTTCTTGTCAAACATAACAAGAGGAGAACAATGTGGGCATTTTAGTGACTTCAGGACTACAGTGAAAATGAGAGAGGTGAGGAGTTGACTGCTCAAGTGTCATGGTCTTGTTTGCATTACTAATGGCAACACTACCCTGCCCTCTACTGGTGAAATGCAGTAAGACCGCTCCAATCCAGAGAATTTTAACTGAGGCTGCAAGACATGAAAGGCCAACTGGCTTCAGTCGTTTGTGGTGATAGGCACACAGACCTCGGCAACATTAATAATTTACTGCCTTTTATATGATAAAACGAAGCCACATTTTATGGCAGAAAATGGAAATAGCATTAATGAGCCACTTTTTCCCAAGTTTCTCCTCAGGCACATGAAGAAGAGGCAGTGTGCCATAATTGTTCCTTTTAGTAAATGAATTGAAAAGCTGGCTGTGTTATCTGGTACTGATTAGCGGGCCCTATCGTATGTCTGGCGGTATTTTTGACATGTGAAGGCCCCGGCGTTTGGTAAACAGCTTTGTGAAGCGAGCGTGCTTCAAAGCATCTCTGCTGCTGTCACTCTCCGTCAGTGAGTTCAGAGGCAGTGCAGACTGACAGTACACACTGCGAACCGTGACGGCTGAGGATGACTACAGTTTGACCTTTACCGAGTCCAGGCAAATACGCTGCGGAGCTACTTATTTTCTCTCTATTCTCCTCTCTTCTCTGTTTCTCACTCTCTTCTTCTCTCTCTTCTTGTGCTATTTCTTTCTCCCTTTCTTCTGCTCACGTTACCCCCCTCGTTCCATTTGCCTCTTCTCTCTTCTCTCCATCAACTCTATTGCTCTGTAGTCCTGCCTGCCCGTCTGTCTGTCTGTCTGTCTCTTTTCTCGGTCTGTTTGACTCTCACTGTTATTCTCTTTCACTGTGAGTGACTTCCTTTCTGTACGTGTCCTTCAAACCTCAACTTAAATCATCTTTTCTCTCTAACTTTTGTCTTTCTCGCCCCCCCCCCCCCCTCTCTCTCTCTTCTCTGGTTTTGTGCGGGCAGTGCTCGAAGACGTGTGGGCGCGGAGTGCACAAGCGCAGCGTCTTCTGCCGCAGCGCGGACCCTGGGGCCAGGGCAGTGGTGGTGCCGGACAGCATGTGCAAGCTGCACCACAAGCCCAAAGCTCAGGAGACGTGTGTCCTCGCCCGCTGCCCCAAGAATGACCGTCTACAGTGGGTCACCACCGCCTGGGGCGAGGTACGGACACTGCCACACTCAAACATGTACACACACATACACATACAGAGAGAGACATACACACACACACACACATACAGAGAGAGAGACACTAACCCTGGAACACTAACACTGACACTTAAATGAACTCAGAGACACAAATATCAGAATTCATACAGAATATCCACAGGAGACCAACCACAGAAACCTACACTTATACACACACACACACACACACACACATACACACACACACACACACACACACACACACAGACCACATGCACACACATACACACACCCTGACACACACCCACTCACACTCTTTATCTCTTTTGCAAAACTCATGCTGATGTGATCAGAGCGCTCCCCAAGCTCCTGTCTAGACAGCCACACAGCATGCCATCACACACCTCCTACTGCACCACCCACCAGCAGTGCTGATACACACACACACAAACACACGCACACGCGCACGCACGCACGCACACACGCACGCACGCATACACACACACACACACATACAATTTATGCACAAGACATTAATGAAATATTGCAGAACACCAAGCTCCAACACCTCTGCACCCCTGATGCACAATCTACATGCTAAATGAGCAAATCACAGTAGCCTACCTCTGCACTGATGCACAATCTACATGCTAAATGAGCAAATCACTAGTGATGTAGTACTCGAGTCCGGTCTCGAGACCGATTTCTGCTTTCTCGGACTCGACTTGGACTTGTTCCTTCAAAGACTCGGTCTTGACTCGGTCTCGGACCACAGTGGGAGGAGAAGGACTCGTAATTTCAGACCGAGTCCTCGAGACCAGCGCATTTTTTTATGTTCATATATAAAAAAAATCAAAATGAAATTTCACGGCGGCCACGTCTTTGCCCCTTGCGTTGGCCTTGGTGCCCCCTTCTTTCAATATTCTGCTTTGCGTCCGTTTAATAGCGATTTTTATTTAGCATATAGCCTGTTAAAATAATCTTAGCATCACAGCGCAAACTAATTCAGTCTTACACAGTGGAGAAAATGACAGCGCATGGCAAGACAGAAAGTGCGTCCAAATTCACCCATTCTTCTCAGTTGAAATACTCGCAATCGCTAAGCCGACTCATCACACAGGCACATGTATCACATCACATGAAAGAGCTTTTTCTCAGCTTTTAAACAATGTTAGCCGCTAATTGCTGTGGTGAACGGTTCGTGAGAAAAGTAAATAATATAATTACATTTAATCATAACGTCTACATAAGGTGCTACACCCATCTCCCTACGCATTCATCTCGGTGGAATACTTCACAAACCCTTCGTTCAGCACATGACAAACCATATATCAGAATAAACAGCAGACCTTACCGAACACAAAGGTGTAAAGCAGTCCCCTGTACAGTAAGCCGTTCCAGAGTATTCCGGTTAAATTAAAAAAATTAATCTGCAGCAAGGTCTACATTCATGTCTCCAACTTTGGTCTTTAGGTTTCAAAATGTGTTTAAATCGTTCTTCATGATTTCATAACAGGCCAAATACAAAATAAATGTTACAAATATTGCCTAGATATAGGTAAATATTAAAATCAGAGGATATACAGCTGAGTAAGAGTTTGTGAAAGGAGTCTTAATGATCATGTGCTTTATGATCATGTGCTTAATGAAAATGCTAAGCATGCATCTAGGTTGCATCAGTTTCTTAAAGCTGAGCTGTGCTTAAATTGTTCAATACATGATTCCATAACAGGCCAAATATAAAATAAATATAAATATTAAATATAGCCTAGACATCTAAATATTAGATGATCAGATGGTTTACAGTTCTATGTAATATGTCATGTTTCATGTATTTGTAATGTTTCATACAGTGATTCAGGTCTACTGCTGTGAATAGGCTAAATACAACTTTGATTATTTTTATAGCCTACTACTGTATAGTTAACTTTGGCCTTGGTGCCCTGACATGTGGCCTTTGTGCCCCCCACTAAATATGCCCAACTGAAGGCCAAGTGGCCTTGCCCCTAAAATGGTGAAATTCCAAGCCTGGGCCTAACTGTATACTTATTAATTGGGGTGATATTAAATCATATGAAAACTGACATGTTTTTATGGTCTTGGTCTCGACTCCTAAAGGACTCGGTCTCGACTCGGACTTGCTTCCTCAAAGACTCGGTCTTAACTCGGACTCGACTGTATTTGAAAACCAACGGACTCGGTCTCGACTCGGTCTCGACCCTTCAAAGACTCGGTCTTGTCTCGGACTCGGCATAGGCGGTCTCGGCCCAATCACTACAAATCACAGTAGCCTACCTCTGCACTGACAACACAATGTACATGTAGCACACACACACACACACACACACACACACACACACACACACACACACATATATATATATATATATATATATATATATATATATGTATATGTGTGTGTGTGTGTGTGTGTGTGTATGAATAATTAAGGGATTAGCTGTAACAGCAAACAGCAGTGTCACATGCAGCTCTGCTATGATAGAAGTTGTTGTCATGGTGATAACATGGTGGTGACCTTGTAGCATGCACTCTGCCCAGGGGGAGGGGGAGGGGTGGAGGCGAAGGCTGGAGATTAAGCAGATGTCTGATGTCCGTGTGTACATGATTTGTGTTTATGTCTGTGTCTGTCTGTGTGTGTGTGTCTCTGTGTGTGTGTGTGTGTGTGTGTGTGTGTGTGTGTGCAAGTGTATAAAATGTGTGTGATGCTGCTGAGATGTTTGATGTGTGTGTCTGAGTGAATGTGTGTATGTCTGCTTGGATGAGTAATGTGTGTGTGTGTGTATACAGTGTGTGTTACTGCTGCGGTGAGTGATTTGCAATATTTTATGTTATAATATGCAATATTATGTTTGTGTTTGAATTGTGTATCAGGAGGCAGAGTCTGATTTCTCATTTCCTCTGGTCGCTGTTTGTGTGTGTGTGTGTGTGTGTGTGTGTGTGTGTGTGTGTGTGTGTGTGTGTGTGTGTGTGTGTGTGTGTGTGTCGATCTCATCTCCCCCCCTCAGTGCTCGGCGTCGTGTGGGACGGGTCTGCGCCGGCGTGAGCTTCGCTGCGGGGAGCGCGACTTCAGAGGGGGCTACGTGGAGTTCCCTATCAGGAGGTGCCGGAACCTGCCCAAACCCCCTGCCGAGCTCCAGCAGCCCTGCAGCCGAGGGCCATGCCCACAGCCCCCTCCACAGCTCCAGCCTCAGCTCCAGCCTCCTCATCACGCTCCGGGACGGACACCCAGTGCCGTGGTGCTTGGCTGGTACTCTTCACCCTGGCAGCAGGTACGGAGTGGGGATGGTAGACGTGTCTGTGTGTGTGTTAGCGTGTGTGTGTGTGTGTGTGTGTGTGAGTGCTATGCTGTGCTTTAGGTTTGTGTTTTCATGTGTGTATGTGATTCTCTCTCTCTCTCTCTTTCTCTGTTTGTGTGTGTGTGTGTGTGAGTGTGTTTGCATATGTGTGTCTCTATTTTCCAGTTTGAGTGTGTGTGCTTGTCTGTGTATGTGTGTTAGTAGTAAAACAGCTACCACTTGCACATACACTGTCATCACAGACATAACTGTACACATCTAAAAGACGCTTGAAGCAGGGAGTCAAACATGATGAAAACAGTCTCTCTCTCTCTCTCTCTCTCTCGCCCTGATCCCCCTTTATCCTGTGGCGTCTGGCTGTCAGGCGGGTGACTCTGTCACAAGTGCAGGATGCCTGTGAAGTCTCTTCTTCCTCCTTGTGTCCTCTGATGCAAAATGAAACCACTGTGTCTGTCTTCATACAAGTCCTTGCCCTCTCTGCCTTCCTCTCTACTTATTCTGTCTACTTATATCTGCTCCATCTCCATCTTATTTTTCGTTCTCTTTCTCCCTCCTATCTGTCTATCTATCTATCCATCTACCTATCCATCTATCTATCTATCTATCTATCTATCTATCCATCTATGTATGTATGTATGTTCAATGTCCAGGGGCATCCAACTGGGGGTAAAAGTGGGACTGATTACCAGGCCCCAAGTCTAGAATATATGCATGGGGGGGGGGGGGGGGGCATGTCAATGTGTTAGTTACTCTAAAGCTCACCTGCTATCTCACTTCCTTAACATGATCTCCCTTTTGCTCTCTGTCTGTCTCTTGCAGTGTTCCGTGTCCTGTGGCGGAGGGGTGCAGACGCGCACCACCCAGTGTCTGCGGCAGGGTCGCCCCGCGGCCGGCTGTCTGGCCCACCAGAGGCCAGTGAGCTCCAGGGCCTGCAACACGCACTTCTGCCCTGCTCCAGCCCCAGCTCCTGCTCCAGCTGCCCCACTGCCCGGTCCTCCGCGGAAAGGTATGGGCTACTAGCTGAGCCATGTGTGTGAGGATTGTGTTGTGTGGTTAGTTGTATGTTGTTTTTTTTTAATATTTATATTTACATTTACTGTATGTACATGTATTTATTTAGCTGCCCCTTTTGTTGAAAGTGACTTACAAAAGAGAAAACAATCAAGGTACAGGAAGTGTGAATAGTGCAACACTAGTGCAACAATTAATACTACCTCGCATAACAAACAAACAAACAATTAATACTACCTCGCATAACAAACAAACAAACCAGACGATGACAGTTCTGAGTCGAGGTTAAGCCCACGGAGGTAGACAAAATGGGTCGAAGGGAGAGAGAGGAAGTGCATGCAAAGTGCACATTAAGTGTGATAGGTTATCAGTTGTGTTAAGAGAGTATGTGCTCTCAAAAGAGCTGGGTCTATAAAAGGTTGTTGAGGGGTAGAGTTGTTACTAGCGCTAGGAGAGTTTCTAGAGCTCTGTGAGATCTGCCTGTAGACTGGAACGGTGAACTCACCTCAGAGTTGGAAAATGGTGCTGCCATCAATACTGATGAGTTTTCTTGTATATGAGTTTTATTAGAGGTGTATGGTCTTTTGAGCCCCCACTGTCGACTTCAATGCAGTGCTGCCTGGAAGGCACTAGGGTAAGGCAAGGGTTAGGTGCCTTGAAGTCGACAGTAGCAGCGTTGCCTTGAAGTCGGTGATGGGGGCCCACAAGACCATCAAGCTTTATAAGATGTGTAAACTACTTGGGAGTTGGGCTGAATATAAGTATATGTCAGAGGTCTTCCATTTGAGCTCTTTATGTCTAGATGTCTAGATACTGAACTGCAGATTTACCTCAGTGATGGTGAGTACCCCCTCATCTTTCTCCTCGTTATCTTCCAGAGGAGAAGCCTTGCTTGGACTTCTTTGGCTGGTGCCACTTGGTTCCTCAACATGGCGTATGCAATCACAAGTTCTACGGGGAGCAGTGTTGCAAGTCCTGCTCCATGAAAAAACAGTGATTGTGAAAACGTCACCAATACACAAAAAAACTCAATTTCCCATGAGTAGCTCCACACAGACTCCTATCCACAGACCCTTGTCTTGTCGATTCAAAATGGATGACGCAATTGATGGATGTTATGGATGAACGCTATGGAGTTGAGAGGTTGGCTCAGTCGTTGACACAGATCATGGAGGCAATGCAGTCTTTGCCTTCTTGGAGTACTTGATGGTGAGAAGAACGGATGAGAAAGAAACAGTGCAGGGACAATGCCCCTTCCATCTTCCATCTTCTCTTGGCAAAACTGATCTCAAGTGGATGCTTCTTGTGTTTTATTTTTTTTTTGTCTTTGTGTTTTATTTTGAGCATTCACTTTTAAGTCTTTTTGAGAACTCCTGAGGACATCTGTGTATCAACTCCGTTTTATATACACGTACATGTATATTTAAATGAGCCTGTATACAGCAGGACATTTTTAATTTTTAAGTTATTCTGTTTCCCGTGTGATTGTGCATGTCTGATGTACTGTAGCCTATGTCTGGTACGTGTTGGGAACTTATTATCAAATCATGTCTTAGCAGTATGGATTCATGGATGCACTAATGCCACCTGGTTTACCTAATGTTCTTCCATTGCTGGTGCTTTTTTAATGATAGCGAGGTACGCTTCAGTGACCCATTTCTATATGTTTGTCATGTTGTGTAATTTTTGTTTAGAGTAAGAAACATTTCCCTGGCCTTTGGAATCCTTAACAAACTAAACAAATGTGGGTCCTCCTTCGATCCTCTGAGCCAGCACATAGGACTGGACCCTTTCTGTTTGCCTCATTTTTACAATCATGTCGAGGTATCAAATAATCCCTCTCCTGGGGATGTGTGAGGTCACTGATTGCCACCTGGTCACACAACCTCCATATAATGTCTTCATCTAATGAGAGTGTCATCTCTGTGGGAGGACAGGGGGAGGTGTGTGTGTGTGTGTGTGTGGGGGGGGGGGGGGGGGGGGGGCAGAGTAGCTGGAGGGAGTTACAGAGTGGAAGATAAAAAACAAGCAGTTAGCAAAGCGCTCCCCTACAGGGACCGAGAGGAGGTGGCCGGGTGGAGGTGAACGCGGAGAGGAGAGGGGTGAGGAAGAGGAGCCGAGGTCTCACCCGTTAATGTGTGTGTGGTCCTGGGGAGAGCTCAGGGGTCATGCTGGGGGATGGAGGTAGGGGGTCTCCAGGAGAAGACTCCACCGCTTTACAGGGGCCAATTAGTCTCTCAAGGCCAGCCTGGTGTGTGTGTGAGTTTGTGTCTATGTGTGTGAGTGAGTGAGAAAGAAAAAGAGATTGACAGAGGAAAAGAGCGAATGAAAAAAGGAGAGTAGAGAAAGAGAGGAGCATGGATGATGAGAGAGGAACAGACTCTCTCTCTCTCAGAGAAGGAAAACGAAATGGCAAACACACACGCTGTGGTTGTGTTGCTGTGGTTGTGTTGCTGTGGTTGTGTTGCTGAGGTTGTATTGCTGTGGTGCTCTTCAACCTCTTTGTGGCCTTGCACTCTCAGAAGCTAGCAGGCTTGTTAGCATTCATGCGTGTGTGGAAATGTCTACCTGGCCTCGTCTCCTGCCGCGCAATTACTGATTTCGCAGTCAGAGGGTTTGCATTCGGAATCGCTGTAACAGCGCGCAATATGGATGCTTCACCCGCAATCTCTGACTTGCTGTCATAGGCCTCAGGAGCACAACTCACGGGGCTAGGAATAACTTTACAGAGTCACACAGCACTCTCCTGACTGTTCCTCAAAAATTATGAGTTAAGCCAGGGGTCTCAAACTCAAATGAGCAGGGGGCCACTTCTGCTAACGTCATCTGATTGGAGGGCCGCGTCAGTGTTAAAGAATAATACAAAAATGAATGGCTATTTCCTAAAATGCAATGTTTTTCAAATACTGTATTTTCAAATACAAAACTGCAAACAGAAAGTGCAAGTTTTTTATCTATTTTTAGACACCTGTGCTATAAAATAATGATAAAATAAATATAAATACAAATTATGAAAAAAGCAAAAAAAAAAAAAAAAAAAAGCATAAAAACTGGTATGTGTGTGTTTCACACCAAATAAAAATATTTTCCTCTCATAACTTATTTAAACCTGGCATATCAAAATTTCAAAAGGCCATGGCTTGAAAGTGGTCAGAGATAAAGTCCTACTGTAAATGTAAAAATCTTTGAGTATAAACAAAAGTTTATGAAGGGGGTAAATTTACTCATCTAATTTGCCACTGGATAGTAAGCACTTCAAATTATGCACCTTTCAGTAAATACTGGATGTTGAACTATTTGAGCAGGTTTACTTTATTTTTGTCATATTACCCAAATAACAAATTAACAGGAAAACAGTAGGCCTAAGATGTAACAATAGTAAACTATTACTAGCCTGTTCCACAAACCGTTATTATAGGTCTACAATAAAGTAGCCTGGTCAAATCAGTTCCTATCGCGGGTGACTTTGTAGTTCTTCAGAGCTGTCTGTACCACGTCCATTACGGACATCATCACGATTACCACTGTCACCTCCAGCTATGTTGGGCAAAGGGTCGAAATAAGCATGGAAATAAGCACGCACCTCCATTCACAGACGCACCGTGACTATCACTGTCAATAGACGATCGATCATAGGCCCTAATATCTCCAAAAGGCAGATATTCTCCTTCAGAATCAGAATAGGTGAATAGCATAGCCTACCCAAGACTTCATCAAACGTGAACGTTTTTTCAACATTTGGTGTAGGTCTATTTCTGCTTCAATTTGTGCAAAACTATGGCCTGCATCGCTTCCGTGTCATTACAAACAAATGCACGTTTTAATGTTTCTCGCTGTAGGCTGTGTAGCCCTGTATTTCCTGAAAACTGTGTGCAGCGATTTTGGGCTTGAATGAAGCTCTGGATGCCTAGCAACTAGTGGAGGAGAGTAGTACAAATGAGATTTGTTACCGTACTTGGATCTATCGTCTATTTTAATCAGTTTCGTTGTTTGTCGCAATTAAAAATACCCTCAAGGGCCGATTGACATTATTATTTTGAAATAGGCCGCGGGCCGGAATTGGGCCAAATCTGGCCCGCGGGCCGGGAGTTTGAGACCCCTGAGTTAAGCTATTAAACTTTCCATGCAAGTGCGTATGAGTTGAACATTGTTCAGCGTGGAGTCATAAATATTGAGATTGGTTGTGTGTATCTGATTCAGCATCTTCATTCTGAGGAGAAGAGAGGAAAGGAAAGGGCCATTGTTTGGGGCCTCACGGCCCGTGGGCAAGTCTCTGGTTCTGGCTTGGACTGCTCCACTTGTCAGTATCCTGGGTGGCTCCCATTTCCTGTGTGCAGCCACAGACTTCCCCTTTCTCCCCATTGCTGAAATGACTCTCTAACCAGGCCCTGGTCTCTTTTAGGGTGGTGACCGTATGGGGTTTAACGAGCGGACACAATGCTCCGCTCCTCAACAACCCTGTACTGTTGTTCTTTCTCTTCACCCCCCCCCCCCACCCACCACCACCACCACCACCACCACCACTCTCGCTCTCCATGTTAGAATGTCAAAGTTTATTGCAGGTTATTCATTGGAATGTTCCTTTTCTCTCCCCTCGTAAGATCTTTCATGGGCTCGCCGCGACTGCCCGGCCCGCTAGGTGCGGACGTGACACCTCGTGGTTTATATGTGTGAGGAGCACGCCTCATTGACTTTTATGGCTGTCTGTGGAGCTGTTAGAATATACGAGGAAAAGGAAGGCTGTTCACAGTCCCAGCTCCTTGTGCCACAGCCTCAGTCAATGACCCCAATGGGGGATCCGGTGTCGGGAGTACGCAACTTCTCTTCTCTCATTTTGCCTTCATCATATTTGTTCATGTGTTATCCTGGTTTTGTGTTCTTTTCATTTTGTATATTGCTTATTTTTCGTCCTCTCTTGTTTTGTACAAACAGTGTTTACTTTTGACATGTTGTGTATCTCCCTCTTTTGTTGTAAAGAATGGAAATGTGTGTAATTTATTTCAATGTCATATTAGTCTTTTGGAATGCATTATTGGTTGAAGGGGAGCTGCCTGTAAAATAGCACATTGTAAGTGTAATATTTAAAAAAAAAAATTCTCAAAGTTTTATAATAAAGCTACATGAAGATGTATTTTCCCCTGAACTGAATCAATGTTCTTTGCCTGGATTTGTTGTGAGTCTTGATGAGACTTTGATATCTTCATATATTTGACATCTTCACCATAGGCGCCTGTAAACTACCCCCAGTGGGACGCTAACGTCAGTACCATCTAATATATGGATCTCTTCCTCATATAAATCTATGCTTACTTTTCACTTGTTGTTATGGGAGACAGGGATGGAAACTACCATTGGGAATAGTCACGACTCTCAATGTCTTGGGAAACTGTTCATCTGTGACAGTGTGTTGTGGACTGTTCATCTGTGACAGTGTGTTGTGGACTGGTAGGAGGGAGCTGGGGTGTGTCAGAGATGGTCTTACTACCCTGCTGCTGAGCTCCCATGCTTCTACTGTATGAACACAGAAACAGAGACTGTCTCACACTGAGATACCCAGATCTTCTCTGATCTGGAAAAATCAACAACTCATTGTACCTCACACCAATACAAAAACAAACACACACACACACACACACACACACACAGACACAGACACATACAAACACTCTCTCACACAGCATATACATATGAACACATAAGAATAGTACACAGCCACACAATACAGTACCACAAAAAACACTTTACAAACACAAAACAGATCCCAGTGTTCATTTTTCACATAAGATCAAGTGCACTCGGACATACACAGAGACACACTCTCATACACATCCAACTTTATTCTTTATCTCCAGAGTTCTTGAGTACCCTTCAGATATGACAGTCTCTCTAATCCCATTCTCCGTTCCATCCTGTCCCCTCCCAGCCGGCCCTTAGATAAGGACAGAGCTGCCCGCACGCGTCAGCATCACCACCACCGTCACCGTCACATCCGCCTCTGCCCTCATCACCCAACTCAGCTCTAGAGTTTGACGCAGAGTTCAGCTTCAGCAGGAATACACACCACACACACACACTCACACACACACACACGATGCACACACACACGACACGCATGCAGAAACACACACACACACATTCATGTATACACATTCGGATACACAACTATACATGCTCTTTTTCTCTTTCTTTCTTTCTTTCTTTCTTTCTTTCTTCCTCCCAGCCAGTCTGACACACTAAGGAATTACTGTCAGTTGTGAGGATAATATCAGTGGGATTAAAGTGTCAGATGGGTTCAGATGGCTGTGTGATTGGATAGTGGTGGCAGGCACCAGCCTCATTTGTTGCTGTCATCCAACCATTGCCCTTTTCTCTCTAATGTAAAGATGGTTTCCTCCAAAGAACCATCAGCAACCCACCTGACTCCACACACATACACACCCCCACTCACCCCCCACATACACACACACACACACACCTCCATCCCCTTCTCATTTGTCATGGGGAAGAGAGATCCCTCTGATTATCATTTCAGCAGAGCTGACAGCACTACCTTTGTGGTTCCACCTCGCCATCTGCTTAGGAGACCACTCCCTCTCCGTGATGTCTTCCCCCCAACCCAGCCCACTTCACCCCCATTGCCCTCAGCCTTCACTTGGGATGCAGCAGCTCCAGGAACTTCAGAGGAGTTTGGTATTAACCCCACTGTCAGAAAGTAAGCTTTACCCGTGAGGGGGAGACGAGGCACACTGGCCAATGATTTTAGGCTGGTCTTTAAGGGGAGGTGGAGGGTTTCGAGTCTGTTGAGGAATTCTGTCGTAGGTGACCTCTGTGAGGTGGGTCAATGAAGTGGCTCTCTAAGAGATGTCTGAGGCGTGTAGGGTTTTTAATCCCAGCCTGTCAGCCTGGGACGAGAGACCTGAGCTGGCCGCCTCTGCAGAACAGACTTAGACTGCAAATATGAGTCAGGCGCTTGTGACTGGCAAGGCTGCATGGATCTGTGTCCCTGAATGAGATGAAATGTTTTCATTGTCTGACTCATAATAATAATGCAGAACAGCTTTTAATGGCCTATTATTGAATACTTTTTGGTGTATACTGTAACATACTCACATTTACAATGCCTGCCTTGCACAGTGCTGTTAGCTCAATCATGACCATTGGATGTGAATAAGCAGCATTGATACTACATTCTACAGACATATTCATTCACATTGTGACATTCCTGGCTCAATATTATTGAATGCAACAACACAGCAATTGTGGACCACTAACAGGGCTATTGAAAAGGATACACGGCTGCACATTGGCATGGCAATAGACATTCATATGGACCTGCCCTTGGCTTTCCTTTATGCTCCATGAGCTGCTTACAGTGAAATCAGAGCAGCATGGCATCTGATGCCCTCCCGTGGGCTCATTGATTGCAACTTTTATTCATTGCTATCCTCTCTGCCAGCAGCACCAAAAGGGCTATGAATATTATTGATCCATATGTTTGCCACCACGCTTTCTCGTCTGTCCTCCTTTGAGAGAGGTATCCTGATAATTTTCACCTTGAAATGTTTGAATTGATTACAATTGGCACCCTGTGGGACTGCCAATGCACCCCCTGCCTATGTGGTATGACCTTGGGGATGCAAACAGTGTTGCTGATAGCACTCAGGAGTTTGTCCTCTCTCTCTCTCTCTCTCTCTCTCTGTCTCTCTTTCAGACACACACACACACGCATACACACACACACACACACACACACACACACACACACACACAGTCCTTTCTTCATTTCAAGGCCACCAAAGTGCATTTCATGACTCTTAAATTCTCGTAATGGATTGCCTTAAAGACCACGGGCAATCTAAAGACCTTCCTTGTGACACTCTTGAATTAATCAATTTAATGTCGAAGCGCAGATTCTCTTTTTCCGCAGGCGTATTTCAAAGGGCTGACGGCTCCTCTGAGCTTGTAAAGACAGAGCCGCCCACTACCTGTCTGACACCCCCCCCCCCCCCTCCCCAGAGACGCATGGCGTTGGAGGACATCGATTTATTTGACATAGTAATACAAACAGTGGGAGGGCTCGGGTCACCTCCACTATCGCCGCCCATGCGTCAATGCGCTGGCTCTCGGGGTATGGGACATGAGGGGCCATCTGCCTGCCAGCGAGCCACCTTATGCATATTTCAGAGTGTGGAGACAAGAAGAAAAAAGAACGCTAGCTGTGCTGCTAAGAAGGAGAGCCGGAGGAATTAGTGTGTGTCCGGCTTCAGGCAGAGTTAAAACGTAAAGCCTTTGCTCGGAGTCCCTGCAGTTTGGCGCATTTGCACTAGAGGGCAGCAGACAACTGTCAAACATGGCACTGTCAGGAGGATCTGTGAGGCCCTGCAGTCAGCCATCATCCCTGAAGATGAGTCTGTCCTGACGCAAGTAACATGTAATATGTGGACATATCTCTCACATTGCTCCAAACATCCAGCTCTCTGATGTAAGTGTAACCAACACTTACTTTGCCCCGTCTGGAATATTCCAGAATTAATTATTTATTAAAATTAAACGTGACAAACATTCCCTCTTTGTTGTATAGACACAATAGAAGGCGCAGCCTGGCATGACAATATGAGCACTTCAAAAGGCATAACAAGGGAAAGGTCCCTTTGATGGCTTTGCAGACTTGAATAAAATAACATTTTGACAGGGCGGAGCACAATTAGAACTAAAACAAGGGGCAACTGGATGGAACAAAAAAAAGTAGTTCCCAGTTGTGGTTGACCTCAGCCTCATCTGAATATATGCCAACCAGACAGACAGACTGGCGCACACACACACACACACACGTTCATGCTCACACACTCACACACAGCAACAAACACACACACACACACACAGACACAAACACACTGCCCACGAGTAAGCCTGTCGCTGACTCATGGTGGAGAGATGGCTTTCAAAGAGCAGCCAGGAACCAGCTGCCCATGTAAATGAGGATAGTGAATAAAAGCTCAGTGCCCCTAATGATAAATATGACTGATAAGGTGAGCAGGAGCTGTAATTAGAAATTCCTCTTTAATGGATCACTCCGCGTGCTGGAGTGTAGAGCAGAATTCCAAAGAGGGAAAATATAAATGAACACTTCCGGAAGGTCTCAACTGAGTACTCCCATTCTTGTTCCTTTCATTGTCGTGTTGTTCTTGTTGTCTTTGCGCTATTACGGTAAACAAAGGCAAGGATATTTTTTGACCATCTATGTAAAATGGTGTATGTATCAGGGATTTGGTGTTTGAAAGTGTAAATCTGATACAGCACTGTCTGAAGGGAAACCAAGGACTTCATGTCCTGTGAGGCTTGGTGTTTTGGAAAGTTTTTTACTGTTTACCGGGTCCAGGACTTGTCATGTTGTCACTGTGTTGATGCATTCCGTGGGCATGGAGTTGAGTGTCTACTGCATCAGGCTGTGTGTGTGTGTGTGTGTGTGTGTGTGTTGAAGTGTTTTGTTGTTGTTTGTGGAGACTGACTCCACTCAGGTCCTGTCAGAAAGTAAAAACCGTGGAACACTGACAGAACGGCTTCTGTAAGCTTCCCAACCTGCTTTATTTCTCTCTCTCCCCCCACTCTCTCTCTCTCTCTCTCTCACTCTCTCTTCTTATCTCCTGTGCTTGTCTCTGAAGTTCGCTCATGTAGGAGGCCGCCTGACAGGCAGGCACAACTCAAGACTGGCCTGCCATCTCCAAAGACAATGCTGTCGCTGCCACAGCCGCCGCTGCCCCCCCTCTACCTGCCTCTTCCCTTGTTCTTCTCGCTCTTTAGAAGCTGTCACATTTGTCACGGGAAGATGAGGGCGAGTCAGTTACAGAGGCTGCTTTGCTTGGAAGTGCTTTTTATTTCATTTCTTTAATTATTTTCTTTATTTTTTTTAATTTTATTTCCTTTCCCACCCATTGCCTGTGGTAAAGTGAGCATGAAAGCACTGAGTCGTGGCGACGGTGGGGTCGACTCAACTTGCGCACACTGTTATTACAACAGAAAAAACAACAACAACAATAACAAGAAAACAGAGCGAGTGAGTCCTGAAGGGTCTCAGCACGCCTGTGCGCAAGTGCAAAAAAAAACAACAAATAAAGCGCACAGACCTCTAATAACCTCCGACTAAATAAATCACATTTACAAATGGCTCCTCTTATTAGGGACAACAACGGCATTCGCTGCGAGCTCTCTCCACATCCCTACCGTGACGCCCAAGCTCAAGGCGCAGCTGTCAACAGCGCTAACAATTACAATAGATATCACGGCAAATGAAGCAAATCAATCACACTCTCCCACCCCCAACCATCCCCTGTAGCTCCACACACCTTCATACCAGCTCACCGCCACAGCCCCACCCAACACATACACACACACAACAGCAAGGAGTAAACAATCATTAACATTCTCCAAAGTCAATTACAGTGTGTGTGTGTGTGTTTGGTCAGGTTCAAGGGAGATCCGCACGTCCTCATTTTAGGCTTCCAGTGGTGAGACTGAAGAGGAGAAAGAGGCGGAGGAGGAGGAGGAGGAGAGAGAGCTGAGTATACACCCTATGTAGGGCCTCTCTGTAGGCTATAGCGGGGGAGAGGAGTTAGCGTGCTAGCGTTAGCACTTCACTCTCTCTCTCATGCTCTACATTTCTCTCTCTCTCTCTTTCTCTCTCGTCAAGGCCCCAGCAGACCACCTACCCCCTGTCTAGAGGCCTTCGCATGCATGGTCCCTTCGCAGCGACCGCGTCAATTAGTTGGAAATTAAAGAAGCTCTTCGTGGGATTCATTCAGCAGGGACGACGTGTCTTAATTACGCCGACTGGCCGCATGCTGTTGCGAGGGTTAGTTACGAGGCCAGGCATTTGGAAAAAGAACAGAAAGAGACTAAAAAAAAACCCGACAGCAGAGTGCTGTGTGTAAGAGCCTACATTTTGTGTTTGCGCCGCGGGAACAGCAGGAGATGGCACATTAGTTACATGACCGAATCGTTCCTCCGAAACGGGAGCGGCGGTTCTGCTTTGCTGCATCAATACAATACCCCCACCGCTCAAACAGGAGCACGGCGGGATGAGGTGCGCACACACACTGGGCTAGCGCTAACAGAGCTCCAAGCTTGGCTGGTTGTCGTTTTTAGCACACACACTGGGCTGGCGCTAACAGAGCTCCAAGCTTGGCTGGTTGTCGTTTTTAGCACACACACTGGGCTAGCACTAACAGAGCTCCAAGCTTGGCTGGTTGTCGTTTTTAGCACCTTTGTAGGAGGATGAAAAATCGCTGTGAGTCTCACCATTAGAGCAATCACAGATGATGTTACAAACTCAAAATATGCATTTTGCAGTGTGTGTTTGTGTGTGTGTGTGTGTGTTTTGGAGTCTATGTGCCATCCCGTAATAACCCTTCCCAGTTTTCATCCATGCCTCACTGGGATGAAAATGACACAAAGCACTCCTCATGTTGCTTAAACACAGGCCTCTCCAAAGAGGGCCGAATGGTAATTTGGATGGCAGCGGCTCTCGGCGGGGACAAAGACTGAAAGCACTCGCGGGTTTATTTTAAACCCCCAGATGAGCCACTTGTGCTGCCATGGCGCCACTTGCTATTCCTGCCCAGTCCCCTCGTCCCCTGCGCAGCTGGGAACGCTATCGCTGACGGCAGCCGCAGACTCTCTCTCTCTTTGTTTTTATACTCTCCCCACTTCTGTCTCTCTCTCTCTAACTTTCTCTCTCTCTCTGTATCATCTCTAACTCTGTCTACCTTTCTCTGTCTCTCTCTCTGAGTCTCTGTCTCTCTCTTTCTCTGCTGCAGTAGTGTTTCTGTGTGTCCTGTTGGAAGGTCAGCGTGTGAGGGCCACCAGGGGAGGGCAGCGGCCAGGAGAGGAGAAGAGAGAGAGAGAGAGAGAGAGAGAAGAGAGAGTGTTGGTTTAGCTCACTCTCACTCACTTAGTCCTGTTAGTCCTGTACACACACACACACACCATCTTTCTTGTTCTTTGTCTAACCCATCACAACCCTTCATTTAAACATATAGGACAAAACACAACACACACATTTATAGTAGATTCATTCTCAAACACACACACACACACACACCATCCTTGTCTCTCCCCCTTTTCCCCATCATATTCCCCTTCACAGACACACACAAACACACACCACCAACCCCGATGCCTCTCACCGAAGCTGGATTTATGGCAGAGCTTTAATTCGTGTCAAAAAAGTCTCCTCCAGTGCGTTGACTGTCTGACAGTGAGTGGGTTTTTGTGTGCATGTGTGTGTGCGTGTGTGTATTTGTGTGTGTGTGTGTGTATGTGTGTGCGTGTGTGTGTGCGTGTGTGTGTGTATTTGTGTGTGTGTGTGTGTGTGTGTATGTGTGTGTGTGTGCATATGTGTGCATGCGTGCGTGTGTGCATGTGTGTGTGTGTGTGCGCAAGCGTGCGTGCATGCATGTGTGTGTGTGTGGGTGGGAGTATGTGTGCGTATCTGTGTGTGTGTGTTTGTCTGTGGTTAACACATGTGACCATACTTGTTAATGTGTCTGCGTACATGGGTTCAAATATACACACATGGATGCATACAGTCATATATTGTTTTAGTCATGTCCACAAATAAAAGGGCCACACACACACACACACACACACAGACAAAGAAACATATAAACACTAGGGATGCACGATATATCGGCCGATATATTATTGGCCGATAAGTGAAAAAATGAAAATATTATTATCGGTCCGATAACAGAATTCTGGGCGATAATTTGCGCCGATATTTTTTAAAGTCCTAATTTAGGCCTACGTAAGGTCCGTCTGGCTACACTGAGCTACTTGAGCTTGGTTGGCTATACTTTTTCCTCAATATAATGTCAGCGGTGTGAATATTTATTTCACCACTCTAACAAAATCTGTGGATATGCTTTCATTTGGGAATCTGTGCATCTCAAAATCGTCTTGTGAATGATCCGCCATTTAACCTTACCAGAGCGGAGCTAAGCCCTATCTAGAGCCGTATTGTGCTGGTGTGTTTGCACTTTACCGCGCTGATCGGGGAAACAAATAAGCAAACTCGTTAGTGGGACGAGTACATAAGTAGGCCTAGTTCTAAGTTGTGTTTTAGTATTATATTTGCATTACGTTAGCTTGGGTTTTGTATTACTACCTAGACATATGCTAACCATTCCTGCTTCAGTTCCAGACAGGTCATCATAATAAGTTATTAAAACCTTCGGGGCTAACCCCTTTCATTTCTGCTGCAGCAGGTTGTGCGCAACAGAGTAGACGGACATAAGATACAGTCTGAGGAGTTGCAGCTTTATTCAGTTACCCGCAGTTGAAACTAAACCTAGTTTCCCTCACAAACTCTGATTTGGTCGCTATACTGTAGCTTATTCCCAGCTGAGCCGTTTATGAGCGTTTAGTCCTAAATGAAAACGATTCAAACTCTCTAGCCACTCACTCGCTATTCACTGACTATTCGCTGTTCACTTAAAGGAGCCACACATACTTTAGGGCTAGGTTACTGTTATGTTGTTGACTGCCGCCCTATTGAGGACTATTATGAGTTCTGTCCATCATTTGGTGGTAGGTAAAATTACTGCAATAAAATTATGCTTATTAAATGCTTTCCCCAAATCACTTTTCACAATTTTTTTTCAAGAGTAATATTATCGGTTATCGTATCGGTATCGCCCACAACAAACCAATAAATATCGGTTATCGTTATCGGCCCTAAAATTCATACACATTCACATACACACCCACATATTTGTCTGAGCTGAATTCACATCCAGACATGGTCACATATGCAGAGTCAGGAAATGGGAAAAGTACCTTCTGTGACCTCATTTTGTCACACCTCCAATGACTGTGACAAAGAGAAGGACATAGAACACACACACGCACACAGAGAAACACACACATACACACTCACACGCACAGACACACACACACACACATACACACACACACACACACACACACACAGCTCTCCTGGCTTGGCTCAGGTCATCATGGCCCAGCTACAGAATAACTTGGCAATGGAATCTGAAACAGCACTGAGTTGACATCTGAAGCTTTTCCATCTCTCCCTCCCAATCTCTCCATCTTTCTCTCTGTCTCTCTTTGTCAGTCAATATCTGTCTTTATCTTTTCTCTATCAGTCCTGCTTTTGGTCTCTTTTTCTCTCCCTTTCTCTCTCTCTCTTCTTTCTGCCATTGTCACATTCTCTCCCTCTCTATCTCTCCTCATCTGTCTTCATCTCCTTTGCCCACTGTCCCGCTGCACTCTGGGTAGTGCTGTGCGCTCATATGGTTCAGTGCTGTTTTGTCGCAGGCTAACGCAGTTGGACATACGAGGTTGAAAGGTTGCCCTGTAATGACGGCCGTGGGATGGCTGCCCCACATGCTTGCCATCAGAGCACACACACACACACACACACACACACACACACACACACATAAACAGCTCTCCTGGCTTGGCTCAGGTCATCAGAGCACACACACACACACACACACACACACACATAAACAGCTCTCCTGGCTTGGCTCAGGTCATCAGAGCACACACACACACACACACACACACACACACACACATAAACAGCTCTCCTGGCTTGGCTCAGGTCATCAGAGCACACACACACACACACACACACACACATAAACAGCTCTCCTGGCTTGGCTCAGGTCATCAGAGCACACACACACACACACACACACACACACACACACACACATAAACAGCTCTCCTGGCTTGGCTCAGGTCATCAGAGCACACACACACACACACACACACACACACATAAACAGCTCTCCTGGCTTGGCTCAGGTCATCAGAGCACACACACACACACATAAACAGCTCTCCTGGCTTGGCTCAGGTCATCAGAGCACGCACACACACACACACACACACACACACACATAAACAGCTCTCCTGGCTTGGCTCAGGTCATCAGAGCACGCACACACACACACACACACACACACACACACACACATAAACAGCTCTCCCGGCTCAGGTCATCAGAGCACACACACACCACACACACACACACACATAAACAGCTCTCCTGGCTTGGCTCAGGTCATCAGAGCTTGACGCTGCAGCTGCACAGATCTGCTCATCTTTCCATCTTCTCCTCTTTTCACAGATCTGCTCATCTTTCCATCTTCTCCTCTTTTCACAGATCTGCTCATCTTTCCATCTTCTCCTCTTTCTTTCTCTTTCTATTCCTCTTCCTCTTGTTTTTTGTGTCGTGTTTTCCCACTGAATCTGAGCTCTCTCTCTCTCTCTCTCTCTCTCTCTTTTTGTGATGGAGTGACAGGCGTAAAAAATGCAGCCTGTTGAGGGCTCATCAGCTGGCTTGGCATTTGATCAATGCGGGAGTCCCTTTGTGCTGGTAACCCGCAGATAAAAGACGCCGTTATCAGCTGTGAGAGGACAGCCGGCCGATAGCAGAGCCCTCAGAGCGAGAGCAAGAGGGAGGCGGCCGAGAAGAAGAAGAAGAAGAAGAGGAGGAGGAGGAGGAGGAGGTGTTAGCCCGGCGTGATGGAGGTCAACACCTCGATACGCCTTTACAGCTGTCAGGGGCCTGAGAGAGAAGAAGAAGACAGAGACACAGAGAGCAGCGAGATTGAGATCAAATTGCCATTTAGACCGCTGAGTGCGGCCTCCTCCTCCTCCCCCCCTCTCCTTCTCCATTCATGTAGTCGGTCAATGCATATGAGGAATGTGCAAATAAATAAATAACCAAATAAACACGTGCAAACAGGATCATTTGGAGAGTTAGCTAGCTGGAGGCCAAGATGGTGTTTCCATATTGGTGCCTTTGTGCACACCTGAGATAAGATTGAGAATGAGATAACATTAATAAGTTTAATGATGGAAAGTTAATAAACAAGCATCTCTTCTCACCTGTGGTAAATAAGCCTGAACTTTTCAGAGCTAAATAAAGTCCATTCTCAAAAATTAAAAGATCTAATTCTACCTCTAATAATGTGTCAGATGATAAATTAATAATAATAACAATAATAATAATGATAAAATACTTTTTGCCAGAATCCAATTCAGCCCTGTGGTCAGTCTAAAATAATTCAGTGGTTTAATTACTGTGATAGCCAAGTGCTTGATTGAAACTTAGCAACGCTCCAGCCCCTGTTTACGTGCTACAGCATAACTGTCTTCAAAATGGAACAGTGTGTTGCATTGAAGTCGCACCAATAAAGGGCTCAATTCCACTGAGAGTCACGCGCATGGGAACACCAGGAGAAATAAATAACGAGTCCGTGACAAATAGTGTAATGACACGATGCATGGAGAGTCTCATTTGATGTGTATTACTTACTGTGTCAAAGAAAACAGGCATGCTACAAAAAGCTGGCAGGCGTGCCTTGTGGTAACGCATTACGAAGGCAAAGCACAAAGGCAAAAGAAAGGCCCACTCCCCAACAGCTTTGTTTGTTATCTTTCTGCTTTCATTGTGTGCGTGTGTGTGTGTTTTCTTTCTCATAACACATAACATTTGACGGGATATCAATTTGCAGAGAGAGAGAGAAACGAAAGAGGGAGAAAAAAAGATCCACTATTCATCTGGGACAAAATTCATGCAAAAAAGAGAGAAAGAAACAATGCTACCCAGAAAAGAGGGCAGTCAATAAGAAACGCTCTCCACTTCACAAAGGAGCACTGGCTGATTCTGCTTGGCTTTGATGGGCAAACAGATCTGGGACTATGGCTAGAGGAGAGCTGCTCATGTAGGGAGACGCGGACGAGTGTGAGTGCTGCTGTGTGTGTGTGTGTGTGTGTGTGTGTGTGTGCTAAAACCTGCACAGGAGGGGGTCGATCACGAGCCTCTAATTGGAGTGTCTTGTTGCATCATGCTGGTGCCCCTGCCCGACAAAGGACCCAAGAGCAGAAAGGAGACCTGCAAGATCGCCCCCCTACCCCCCCCCTCCCCACACACACACCTACACCCTCCCTTTAAATACCATCTACCAGTGGGAGACATGGACCTGGAGGGAAATACACACACACACACACACACACACACACACACAGACACACATACTCTTTGCCTTTAAGTCTTTTTTCCAAGCGTCTCTCTCTTTATCACCCCACATCCTGTTTTATTTGCCATACACTTCTGTGAACATTACTTTGAGAAGATGTCTGTGGGGGATTCAGCATGTGTGTAGTTTTCAGTGTGTGTGTGTGTTTATGTGTCTGTCTGTGTGTGTGCTGCTGTGTGTGCACGTGTGTGTGTTTATGTGTCTGTGTGTGTGCTGCTGTGTGTGTGTGTGCACATGTGTGTATGTGTGTGTTTATGTGTCTGTCTGTGTGTGTGCTGCTGTGTGTGCACGTGTGTGTGTTTATGTGTCTGTGTGTGTGCTGCTGTGTGTGTGTGTGCACATGTGTGTATGTGTGTGTTTATGTGTCTGTGTGTGTGTGTGCTGCTGTGTGTGTGTGTGTGTGTGCACATGTGTGTATGTGTGTGTTTATGTGTCTGTGTGTGTGTGTGTGTGTGTGTGTGTGCTGCTGTGTGTGTGTGTGTGTGTGTGTGCACATGTGTGTATGTGTGTGTTCTGGGGGGTGGCAGTGACAGCACCCTCAGATCTGCGGCGAGGGGGGGAGGAGCAAGCTCCCGCTGTGCAGCAAGGGCGTGCGCCTCTGACCTTCATGCCTCCACCACCAGCTCCTCTCTGGCTCCCCCATATGCCCCACGCATCTCTCTCAGTGTGGAGCACACAGAGCCTGCCCAAGGGGAAGAGTTTAACACGGGGATAAGTGAGATTAAATCAAGACAACACTAGATGCATTGGATAGCTTGTTCAGATACTAGGTAACCTGCTGGTCTAACAGAGCGGAAAGATGTCAAGATGTCAATAATGGAGTGAATGAGAGTATAATATGACTCCGGTGCTGAATGCTATATCTGGCCATGTGTAATGGGTAGGAGGTTAGCAAGCTGTAGCCGTACAGTGTGGGTCGAACCGTGTGGGCTGAGTCCCGTGGGGAGTCCTGAGTGTTGATAAAGTGAAGGCCAGCACATTGTGTGTACTGCAAGTTGCTTTAGACACAATTTCCTGCTAAATGAGCTAATACATTTCGCCAGACAGCCTGTTATTGTCATGGGTGAGCATCAGCCATTTATTGTCATGGGTGAGCATCAGGCAATTATTGTCACGGTTAGCCTCGGGCTACCGGATATTGGAGTGGTTAGCAAGCCACCAGTGCAGGTGGTGCCCCAGAGAGAGAGCGAGAGAGAGTGCATTCCCGGCTCTCCGTTTCCTGGAGGCAGGCGAAAGAGAGTGACAGAGTTTATCACCCCTCCGTCAGGCCGCCATCAGCCACACATCGCCAGAGTGACACCGCCTGTCACAGCGCTGTCCATCATTGGGCCAGGCACCACCCACGAAATCAGGGCCCTCATGCCTGCCTTGCCAAGTGGACTCAGTGTGTATGTGTGTGTGTGTGTTTGTGGTGGCGAGGTTAGCTGATGAAATCCATCTTCCCAATCACCTCTTTCCTCTCGGCTGTACAAACAGCACTGTGGGTAACAGGAAGTCGGGCTCCCACTCCAGTCCACTCTACTCGGCTCCGCTGCCTTCGGGCGTCCTTATGTTTTATCTGTAACTAATTCATGTTTCACAGCACAGCCGTCTGAGCTTTCAGACACAGTCTTCTAAACATAGACTGTAGCCAACTCACGCTCTCTCTCTGTCTGCTAAAGGGGCAGGGTGGGATAGGATCTATGGCCGGACACATAAGTCACGCTATCAATAAAAAAGCCCAAAAGTCCATCTGGCCTTGCACTTGAATCTCTTTGTCAGATCTGACTGAAACCGTAAGCCTTGCCGATTATCTCTGCACAACTGTGGCCTTGTTTGTCGGTCATTTGGTTTTTATCTGGTTATTTCTGTTTTTGCTGTTGTCTTATGTGGTCTTACCATGGGGAAAACAGGTATGTGAAAATATTGTTTGTGTTTGTAGACTGGCAACCTACTGTAGGAGAGCAATGCTTTAGAATAACTCTGACCACTTCTGTCTGAGTCGTTGTTTTTATTTGTTTATTTATTTAGTTGTTACCTGTGTCTTCTGAGTGCCCCAACTCTACAAAAAGTACACGTCAACCTTGTAGTTAAGCACTTCTGTAGAAGATGCCAATCAGCACTGTCTTTCCTCGGCAGACATTTGTCCTTGTGTTGGAACCATTTGTCCGCTGACATTCAACTCACTCCGTCTCTCCACAATGTTGACCACTTATTCAGGTATGTGTCCTTCTCTTGGAGCTACAGCCACCCACACACTGCTGGTGTACCACTGTACATCAACTCATTTTCTTTCACAACAACAATAAGAAGCCAGATACAGCCTGAACAAAAATGAACCGGAGGTCATGCAGGGATCAAAAATGACCATTATCCCATTACGTAAGACATGTGATATTCTTCAGCATCACCAGGGAAGATGGATATAAGAAATATAAAAGAACAATATAAACAAAATAACTCAGCAAAGCCTTGAATATATCTTACCGCAAAACATCAGGGGCCATAACACAGAGTCACAGAGCAACAACTAGTACAACTAGCAACAACGGTAGTGCACAGGACTCTGCCAACATCACTGGATCCTCAGCCCAAGAGCTTATGTTTGCACCACTGTCCACTGTTGGTTGGTTGGCTTCGTTTTTCAGCAGGATTATGTTCAAACTCCTGGGCTGATTTTCAAGAGACATGGTGGAAAGGTGTGACATGATCAGAGGAAAAATGGTTAATGGGTTATTTTTAGGCCATGCTGTACCTTTTCACCAAATTTCAAGAAAAACTGGGCAATAGATTTTGAAAACACAGACACAAACACACACACACAAACATACAAACACACACACAAACATACGCACACACACACACACACACACACACTAGGGTGGCCATACGTCCGGATTTTAAACGCCCTGTCCGGCATCCGGCGAAGCCTTGAGCCAGACGCTCATTTGTCCTCCTTTTTGGAGTTGCACTGGTCCTAAAGAGGCCCACTCTGCACTGGTCCTAAAGAGGCCCACTCTGCACTCTTAGCTGGGACACAGCATAGCGTTAACTATGGATGAGGGGGCTGCTCGTCCACGGAGCTGCATACAGTAGTCAAATTATTCCCGGTGCTTCCCGGTGCTGCGCAATCTATCAAGGAACCACGGACCGAAAGAAAAAGAAAAACGTTTTTGTAATCAGGAGGAAATACATGCGTATTTGGTGTCATCAAACATAGAGGCATAAAGTGGTAGTGGTAAGGGTTTTTTCAATGCATGCATGTGCACGTCTGCACAAGAGAAACTGAAACCACTCAATAACGTTGTAGCAAAGCTCCGTTTCAACCCTTAAAGAGCTGACCCTAGAGGTGTTGTCTCCTGAGCTGCTGCAGAGGGTGAAGGTAGCGTTTGCTGAGGCCAAATTGAACAAAGAACAGGATACTGAAGACAGGAACTTAAATCAATTAAAAATACAGGTGGACTGCTGCACACACACAGACTAAGACACTGCAAACAAGTCACTAATAGACTGAATCACTGTAAAAGTACTTGACTATTTTTCTATTTTCAGGAATATTTGTTCCTCTTCTGTTACACGTACATCATGATATGTCGTAGGCTAGATCAAATTGTCTTGCAATGTATAGAGTAGGCCTATTTCAAAATTACTGTATCATGATACCATCGTTATCATGGGCAAAATTGTATTGTAGTTGGGAGTAACCAGAGTCCTATGTAATTAGTCTTGTCTCACTACAGTAAGTGTCCTCATTTTTGGTGTTATGGAAATCGCCACCCTAACACACACACACACGCGCCGGCACGCACGCACACACACACACACACATGCGGGCACGCACACACACACACACGCGCGCGCAGGCACGCACGCACGCACGCACACACACAAACACAAATGGAAAAAAAGTACTGGTACTGGTAAAAAAGATTTTTAGGTAATGGCTAACAATAACTACATTTCACAAACAACTACATAACAACTACATTTCATAATTTCATAACAACTACATTTCAGAAAATGTAACCTAAACACTAGATTTTGGAGCTTGCACACACACGCACACACCCCCCCGCGTGCGCGCTAGTGTGACTATTCCCTTGAGGAAGCCCCTCTGCCCTGGAACACACCATGCAGCTGAGCCCAGGCCTGGGCAGAGGGGCTTTTCTATAATGTATTATAATCTGCACTTATGAAAATTGTACACATATATATATATATATATAAAACACTAAAGCTACTCCTGACTTAATAATCAGGTGGTGATTAAAATGTATTGTGTTTTGGATCATTTTCATAATTGCGTTTCTGTCTGACCGTCTAACTATCCCAACCGTCACAGGCTTTCATCGGCGCCGGACCATAAGCATCCATTTGTGGAGCTGTCACACGAACGGTTATTAGGTGGGGCCTCTGAATCAGTCATCTCGTCCTCCTAACAATTACAGATAACAAGATGAACATTGGAAATGAAAAGTCATCAGGGGCCTCTTCCACTGAGTGGTGAGTGGATTGGCGCTGTGGATCAACACCTTCCATTCAAACATTAACCTTGACTTTCTGCTTTCACACAGCCGTACTTAGACTTCTTTATTGGGCATTAAAATCGGCCCGAGCAGGCGACCCTATTCCAGAGGTAATGCACTTTTTTCATCTTCATTTCTTTTCTTTTGTTTATTATAACAGTTCCCTTTTAAACTCCATCTGCTTTGTAGGATTAATTTTCTCTTTGTTTGTTATTTAATTGAATGAGTATCCAATCAGGATTTTCTATTCAGATTCAGCTTGTGGAGGAGAACGAGACGCACTCTTGGGGTGAGGTAAATATTTGTATGAGCGTGGGTGGTAAATGTGACCTGTCTTTCTTGGCGAGGGGGGTGGGGGAGGGGTCATGTAGAGAGCCGCGCCACCGAGCCAGTGCCTTGTCGGGAAACGGTAATCATGTGCAAAAGCGTGTGCAGGGCGATGATAAGATTTTGATAGAAACCATCAGCACACCGGCTCCTCGAGTCTGATTTACTGACATGATACACGGTGGTGCGCAAGTTGTGATGGGCAAAAAGAGAGAGAGAGAGAGAGAGAGAGAGAGAGGAGAATGCAAAAGACTTAAGCTGAAGACTGTGATTCTGTTCTTCTGGTAGTGATGTATATAATTCAACACATTTTATTTTCTTCTAAATCAAATCAGCCTCTGCAAGCCTTTGATGGAGAAAAAATACCTGGTTGTTAGTCAGTGAACCTGTTGATGCTCAGACCACAGTCAGCGCCTACTTTGACTACCCCCAAATAAGAGCTTACTGTGAGCAGATCCAGTGCAGATTGTGTCTAGACAGTGGCAAGCTCTGAAGGTTGTGTCTAGACAGTGGCAAGCTCTGAAGGTGGCAGGCACTGAAGGTTGTGTCTAGACAGTGGCAAGCTCTGAAGGTTGTGTCTAGACAGTGGCAAGCTCTGAAGGTTGTCATCAGCACCATTTGTCTGTTTGCTATTTGTCTGTCTGTCTGTTTGTTTGTCTATCTGCTTGTCTGTCTGTTTGTCTACAGGATTAAATAAAAAGCCATAAGAAGGATTTTCATAAGACTTGTGTGTGTGTGATCATAAAAAGCCATAGTACTTACCGCAAAGAGTAGGGGCTTCCTTGGTGTTCTGGCTAAATTCCTAACCTGGCCTCCTAATCATTCCCAAATCTAATTGGCTGAAGCTGGTGTGTGGTGAGCGTGCTGGTTAGCGTGCTGGCTATTCATCACCCTGGTGAGTGCTACACATACATACTGTACAAAAGTCCATCAGCTGTGCTGTGTGTTGAATCAGTTCTGTTTGTTTTGTTTTCTTGCTCTTGTATTTTGTCAGGCATTGTTATTCTATTTCTGTGAATAGGTCCTATTATTATTTCATCAGGCACTTAGTTGGCCACCTATTGATAGTATAAAGGCTGAAGCACAGTTTAGGACCCTCCTTTTCAGGGTCATTCCCACCAGTGAAGGGCAAGACTGCAGCAACAGGTTGCCTACTCAGATCGTGTTAAGTTATTTGGTGTGCGTGCATCTAATGGTGAGTTGATACCAATAACTTGATGCATATTTCTAGCTCTAACATTACATTTGTTTATTAGATTCACAGTGATAAGTTATTAATTCACTGTGACTTAGCTTATTCGCTAATGTTTGCTAGTTTGTTAGTGCTAATGTATATGCTAAGACATGCTAGCTTGCTAAAATGCTAATGTTTATGCTAATACATGCTAGTTTGCTAATATGCTAGCTTTCTTATTTGTTTCATTGTTAGCCACATTAGCGTCAGGCTGCTTATTAGTGTAACAGGTTAGGGTGTTATGTTAGCTATGCTAACTGCATATTTCATAGGGCATTGACTTGACAGGAATTGTCTTTTGTTGCTTTATTTCAGAACCACACACAAACATACAACATACACAATCCTATACATTCCATATCACTCCACACTCTCATTCAACTGAACAATCGTTTTTCTGTGTTGTGGGTGTGAAGCATTAATAATGAAAATAACTCTTTGAACAACAATCTGGTTTCCGTGTTCTGACTGGACACCCTGTGGAGGTTGCTACTGGAAACTAAGAACAACATCCCTCATCACCCAGAATCCTTTTCACATACAATAGGCAGTAGATAGTGAGGTCCCTAGGGGTGCTACACATACAGTAGATAGATAGATATACTTTATTGATCCCCAGGGGAAATTCAAGGTCACAGTAGCATACAGACAACACACACATACACACATTCAATAACAGCAGAAAAAGTAATTAAAAGTATATAATATAAAAAACACAACTAAGCAATAAGGACTGTAGAAGATAAAGAATATACTAAATATACAAAATACAAATTATGCTAATAAAACTTAATCAAAATCAGTTCTAAAAAACACTATCCACATTGTGGGTAAATGATCAATCAGGTGCGCTTGCAATGACTGAAGCAGGAACTGAGCCTGTGGTTCTCAGTGCATAAGGTAAGGTAAGGTGCTCTGTGTGAATTCGTGTCATGGTGATGGTGCAAATGAGTAAGTCAAACAGTGCAAGAATAAAGTCTATATATCTATATATACAGTGGGCAGTGCTTCGACTTGGCCAGCTTCCCTCGCGGTCCGCGCACGGGATCACGCGGTATCACGCGACTTTAATTTGTATTTTTCCAGTGACGCTGCAACGACGCTGCAACAACCGGCAGAGGTCTCAAGTGAGCAGGGTGTCTCGTAAAAAGAAATGGAGCTGGAAAACCCTACACAGACTTCACTACAGACTTTAGCAGACTGGTTTAGAAATAATTTAATAGCCAGAAATATGCCTGCCCTGCCCTAATAAAGAAATATTTGGTTAACGGCGAGTGAATCCCGCTTGCAGCAGTAGAAGAAACAAATTAAACATTCTGGTTTTCTCCGAGTGCAACGATGATAGACAGACATCATTTGGACAAAATATAGAGCATATTAACCTCCGTTGCTCAGCCAAATGCCTTCCTGTTACGTCCTGTTATCACGGAGTTACAGGCGATAAACTATTTTTGATGGTCACAAGTTTACTTCATTAGCGTTTATTTCTTTGATTATTAAAGAGTGTTTTTCATTTAAAGGCTTGACTTCGTGCTTATTCAGAAGAGCATTTAGTGCTCTCCCCAATCACAGACGTTCACATTGCATGTTTGTTTGTAATGGATGCAACCGCGAGATACGCTTGTCATACCGTGGGTGATCCGTCTCTCGGGCACCCACTGAAAACATCGAGCACCCACGTGTGCCAGCTTACAGTCCCGGCTAAATTTACATTAATTTAAAATCAAACATCGCAGTTTATGTTAAATTCAGCATCTCTCATAATGTGATTGGATATGTTGCTGTCAATTCCCTACTTCATATACTAACCACCAATGAGAGCGTCTCACGTATGAAAATTCCTGACACTTCCCAACTGAAGAATGAGCGCAAGGCTTTGTCGGGTCTTCAGCCCCAAATGTTTTAAATGTATATAGCCCTGAATATCATTTTAAAAGTAGTCTGACAAAGCTTATTGTTTTGTGACACAGCTAAACACTGGTACCTCATAGAACGTCTATAACATAGCCTAGGTGGTCGCAACTCACAAAAGTAAGCAGATAGAAAGAACTCACGCAAATCTAGCCTACAACACGCAGACAGCTTTATGCTCAGGGGAGAGAGCGCGCGCGCGCACTGTGCTTTATGATTGTTGCCTTCTGATGGTATCTTGCTAATTCACTGAACTGCATTAGGTGACTGTGGTGGATTTCTATGACTTAAAGGATGCATGTATGTTTTTTATAAACTTTGATATTACTGCAATTATTATGAGACTTCAAGGCCTGTACACATCTTAAGCAGACCAGGCCAGGTGTCAAAGAGTGGGGTGAATGAGTGCACAGTGACACTGGGCCTAGACGGTCAAGAGCGAGAGGATGAGGTAATGGTAACTGGAAAAAAACTGAATCAGACAGTTTTGCATATAATTTTTATGCATGATATGACAAGGGGTCCCACCAATATCCGTAACCTTGGTGGATGCTGATAGGCCAACAGGTGTCTTTCGAGGGAGGCGAAGGCCCAACTTCAAGGTTAAGGAGTATAAAAAAGATAAGCCGCAGCCATTTTGTTTTCAGATCTCATTGGGGGCCGCCATCTGATGACATCTCACCTCACCCTATTGCTTGACACCTGGTCTGAACATTGTTTAGACTGGATTATCACTGCAATACGGTGAATAAAGATTCAGAGATCTCCTGTCTATTCTGTCTCCTTCGGACGCCTTGTCCCAGAGTGCTAATTAGTAATAGTCAAGTGATAAATTGCTAGTGGATTCGAAAGTGGACTAGTTTTTCCACGACAGACACAAATGGTATTGCCTTTATCTTATAACTCCTTGTCTGAGCGACTACCAGGCCTATGGTTTTTAAAAGTCAGATGTTCCCTGACAAAGACATTCGAAAATTAAGAATGTTTATTGACTTGAAAAATACACTAATTTTTGCAAACTCCCTTCATTCAACCTTTGAAGACATCGCGGTCTGGTGCGCTATGTAGATCGTTTCTCGTACCATTTAATTTCTCAGAATTTAGGTCTACTAGTCCTACAATAACATCATCACCAAATACATCTTTTATTTTTAGCTGATCAACCACAAAGAATAGCATAGGCCTACTGTGCACAGTGCACTGACGACTGTAGCAGCCCAAGGTAACCAGTTGTTGTAGATGAGAGGCAACCCCTTGTTTCAGATAGCCTGGACAACATGTTACCTGGGTGTTGCCTACGTTATTAATTAATGGTAGCCTACAATAGTTAATTGATTCGCGTAACATATTAGTTGGCTCAAAGGGAATCAGGATGGAGAGAGTCACGCGTGTGTTGCTTTTGCGGGATCGAATCCAGTTTAATGCTAGTTTTCAAAACATATATTTTTGTCCGAGTGGCTGTAATGTAGCCAAGCGCTCATGGCGTATGAAAAGCGACTTCAAACCGCCTAAAACAACTTGTTTGTGAATGTCTGACAACTGCTGCAGCGCATGCACGCGCAAGGAAACCAGTAGGTGGAGAAACCAGAAGGCACACAACACCGGAATGATTTTAAGGCTATTTTGCATAGGCTACTCAATGGTGCTATTTCACACGCATTATAGCGACCCCCACTCACCGGGGTTAAGTGGAAGGTGTTAATAGACGATTGGCGTAGCCTACAGTGGACTAGGGCTGTCAAAATTGCTCAAAAATGACGTTCGAATATCCCCTCTAAAATAAACACATTTATTTGAATATATTGGAATATCTAGGCTATATTATTTGCGCATTATGTCAGTGACGCGCATCATGTCATCTGTTTTTAACTTTTTATGTGGTTATTGCTTGACAGGGGGGATCCCAAGCAGCTTTCAGCCATAAGGCATTTCCTAATTCACACGACACTGATATTCAAAATGTTGAAACTATTTCGGCATAGCCTATAAGCAGTTTAATTAAATGTAATGTTAGTTGTAAACAAACGGGCTACTTGGTGAGGCTTGGCCTCACAGATGCGCTCGTGCCTTAAATGGCAATACAAATCTTCACGATAGGCCTATTAACTGACCGCCCGATTCACTTTGGCTGGGGGGCAGGGGGGGCATCAGACATTTGTTCCCAAGGGTCTATGAATTGTTAATCCGGCCCTGCCCCCAACGAATGCAACTTTCCTAGAGGAAAGTCTAGAGGACTCCTAACTCACTAAGCCCTACTTACTGTAGGCTGCGCAAACCACAGGCCTTTTTTTTGGGCAAGCCTGCATTCGAGGCAGGCCTTCTGTTTTATATAATATTTATATATTTTTATATCCTCCTACCCCTCCTACCCCATATCTTTGGGCTTCATTCAGCATTTTGTTCTTCCACTGGAAATGACTCTTCTACATTTGCTGCCTGCTGCATCCTTTCTGTTTGTATTGTTTAGAAAATGTTTGATGTCTTGAGTTAATGCATTAAACATTGTTTGCTGGTAACAAGCCACAAATAGCCTACATATTCTTGCGTGCGTACATTCTCTATTCTCTCCAAAATGTGCCCGTTCTATAGGCTGGCCAAGTGCGTAATTCTGCGGCATAAAGCAGATGTATTTGTTTATTGTACAGAAAAATAAAAATAACCTGTCAAGCAGTCAATTGACTACATTGCAGTCAATAAGTAGGGCAAATTACGAAACCAAAACGTGGGTCATAGTTGTCTAAGCCTCTGCTGTGAGGCCAAACCCATGACCAAAGACGCATTACATTACATTACATTACATTACATTTGGCTGACGCTTTTTAACCAAAGCGACTAACAACATGGTAAACAGTAAGTTTTTAGAACAATTCTCACAATTTTAGGACAGTTTAAAAAAAACATTAGAGTACAGTAAGAATAAGTGCGTCGGTGAGTGCTGTTTTTAACAGTTACTTGTCAGTTTAAAACGGCTGGTGAGTGCTAGGATCAGTAAGACTTGTTGTAAGTGTTGCTATGAGAGTAGATGTTCTCTAAAGAGCTGGGTCTTCAGGAGTTTTTTGAAAGTGGAAAAGGATGTCCCTGCCCTTGTAGGAACTGGCAGTGTGTTCCACCAACGAGGAACAACAGATGAGAAAAGTTTGGATTGGCTTGAGCGTACCGGTGGTAGAGCTAGACGTCGTTCGTCAGAGGAGCGCAGCGGTCTGGAGGTAGTGTAAGTCTGTATGAGGGCATTCAAGTAGGTGGGAGCAGAACCGGAGACTACTTTGTAGGCAAGCGTTAAAGACTTGAATTTGATGCGGGCCGCCATAGGTAGCCAGTGTAGCTGGATGAGCAGCGGGGTAACATGTGCCCTTTTGGGTTGGTTGTAGACCAGGCGTGCCGCCGCGTTCTGGATCATCTGAAGTGGTTTCACTGCGCAGGCTGGGAGACCTGTCAGGAGGGCATTGCAGTAGTCTAGTCGTGAGATGACTATTGCCTGAACCAGAAGTTGGGTAGCATCTTGAGTCAAGTAAGTCCTGATTTTCCGTATGTTGTAGAGTGCAAAACGGCATGACCGGGCGACTGAGGCAACATGATCTGAGAAGTTTAGTTGGTTGTCAAGAACAACTCCTAGATTTCTTGCAGTCCTGGTCGGTGAAACAGACAGGGAGTCAAATTTGATGTTGATGTCGTGGTGTATGGTAGGTTTAGCTGGGATGACCAGCAGTTCAGTCTTTGAGAGGTTCAGCTGGAGGTGGTGTGCCTTCATCCATGTAGCTATGTCTGAAAGGCAATCCGAGATCCGTGCTGAAACCAGGGGGTCGTCAGGTGGAAAGGACAGATAGAGCTGTGTGTCGTCTGCATAGCAGTGGTATGAGAAGCCGTGCGAACGTTGCATTAATATCTGCAATAGTTTTTTTTTTGGCGAAACAAGCTCACAGCCGAACGAGTCATAGCACTGAAGGGAGAGGCAACTGGCATGTGATCTCCCCACGGGCCAATGGATGTACAAGTTTTCTCCTGTGCCTACGATATTTAATTCAGTGTTTTGTCAAGTTGCAAAATGCTATTCGTTTTAACAAATTTTTATGATAGTATGAAGTACTTTTTTGTATAGGGTACTATCTTAATTGCTTTATACTTAATACTTGACCAATGGCTATTGCATCTGTCTATTGAAAGTGAGAATGTGGCATGTGATCTACTGTGTAGGCTTCATAAAATAAAATAAACAGATTGCTAATGGCCTACAAGCTGATCTGGGGTGCGTTTCCCATACAACTACGGAGGTTAGCTTTTTACTAACAGGATGCATCGTTCAACTAACCAACATGTAAGTTACGACTGTTTCCCAAAACTGTCGTACTTACATAGTACTGTAAGTTTGGACCATGATAGTTTCCAAACTTCAGTAGTCTGGACTAAGGTGGTTAATGACGTTTAGTAGCACGTGAACGGGCACCTGCACATACTTCTGTGGCGCATTGCGTTAAGGCCGGCAGATGACAGCCGCCGTTGCACAGCAGTTACCAGTCCCCTGTCCAAGAGTTCGAATCTGGGTTAAGATTTTGACAACAATATTGACATCGTTGTTTACCTAAGTTTATCTTTAGTGCAGATCATATTATCAAAATCAGCCTTCTTGGCTTGGTTTGCGTAAACTAACAATGACCCCCCCACCTCCATGAAAATCAAAGGCTACATATTCTCAGCTGACTCGTCAAAAAGTGCGCACCACCTTATTATTATCTGCAGGTGTGTGACTTTTACTTACGTGTACATGGCTGCAAATTGACTTTTAATTTATGTATTTTCTGCCTTGGGCATTTTAAAATATGGATGTATGGTGGTTAGAAGTGTAAATATAAATTAGAAACCTAAATATATTTATAATTATTAATTTGCAAACAAATAACTGGCGTTAGTGACGTCTTTGACATGAAGATCCCTGGAACTATGCTTCTACTAGCATTCTACCACAGGTCGAGAGGTGTAGTTGTAACTACACAACTTTACGATAGTGGTTGCGAATGTTCGTTGCTACTATGGTTTTGGGAAACACTAACGTAGTGTAACGATGCATTGGACTATGTAAGTTCCAAATATGAATGTAATTCTGCGGCATAAAGCAGATGTATTTGTTTATTGTACAGAAAAAAAAAAGACATGTCAAGCAGTCAATTGACTACATTGCAGTCAAGAAGTAGGGCAAATTAATTTACGAAACCAAAACGTGGGTCATAGTTGTCTAAGCCTCTATAGCGTAGCCTGTTAAAAAACGTTGCAGAAGCCTACCCAAGGCTACAGATTAATTCTGAACAGTTATTTCTCTACTGGCTCAATTATCACGCCACTGTTTTGATTTGCGTAGTTGCGTTAACCCAACACTGACAATAATGTAGACAGCAAATTTCGATTTCCGTTACCACCGTGTAGTCAAGCCTTAAGCCATACCCAAGTAGCCTAAATCGAGGTAAATCGAGCTTTTTCAGAAGGGCGGCAGGCAGAGCGATGTACAGTGGCAGAGCGACGCTCAGTGGCTGAAAGTGGTACTAAAGCTTCACGCAGCTTCACGCCTCGTAATGCACGACTGAAGTGGCCATTTGAAAGCAATGTCCACTGTAAATAACTATATTAAAGGTATGTGGCATGGAGGGAGGGGTTGTGCATATGTGCTAATACAGCACGCAAACAGTGAGGCAGAAGACAAATGTAAAGTGACTAGTGCAGACAGTTCAAGACATTGGAGGTGGTGAAGAGGCAGACAGACTATGCGGAGAAGTCTATTTCTCCTCTTCCCTTAAGTGATGCATTAAACAGTTCAATGGCCCTGGGGATGAATGACTTCCTCAGTCTGTCTGTTGTGCAAGGCAGTGAGCGAAGTCTCCAGCTGATCAGGCTCTTCTGCTTAACAATAGTGCTGTGGAGTGGATGACACTCATTGTCCAAGATGTTGATCAGTTTGTTCAGGGTCCTTTTGTCAGATATTGAAGTGATGCACTCCAGTTCAGCTCCCACTACAGAGCCAGCTTTCCTTACCAGCCTGTCAATTCGCCCCACATCCTTCTTCCTTGTGCTTCCTCCCCAACATACTACTGCATAGAAGAGGACGCTGGCAACGACAGACTGGGAGAACATCCTGAGGAGCTTACTGCACACATTGAAGGAGCACAGCCTGCTCTGCCCTTTCTTGTAGAGTGTGTCAGTGTTGGCTGACCAGTCCAGTATATTGTCCAGGTGGAGACCCAGGTACTTGCAGGTACTTACCACCTCGACATTGACCCCATCAATGGAGACTGGTAGCAGAGTGGGCTTAGATCTGCGGAAATCCACCACCATCTTCTTGGTCTTTGAAGTGTTGAGTTGATGATTGAGTTTGCACCATTGCACAAAGTCCTCCACCAGGCTCCTATTCTCCTCCTCCTGCCCGTTCCTGATACACCCCACAATTGCAGAAAACCGTCAGAAAACTTCTGCATGTGGCATGACTCAGTGTTGTAGCGGAAGTCAGATGTGTACAAGGTGAACAGGACTGGAGAAAGCACAGTTCCCTGTGGCGCTCCGGTGCTGCTGATCACAGTGTCAGAGAGTTCTTCAGTCTGACGAACTGTGGTCGCTCCGTCAGGTAATCTGTGATCCAGGTTACCAGGTGAGCGTCCACACCCATCTGCATGAGCTTGTCTCCCAGTCTGAGGGGTTGGATGGTGTTAAAAGCACTTGAGAAATCAAAGAACATGATTCTCACAGCACTTTTCCCCTTGTCCAGGTGAGAATGTGTCCTGTGTAGAAGATAAGTGATGGCATCGTCCACGCCCACTTTCTCCTTGTATGCAAACTGTAACAGGTCTAGTGCATGGCGTACCTGGGGTCTGAGCATACCTAAGATGAGTCGCTCCATTGTCTTCATCACATGTGATGTTAGAGCGACAGGTCTGTAGTCATTAAGCTCACTAGGATGTGGCTTTTTAGGGACAGGGGTGAGACATGATGTCTGCCACAGTGTTGGAACTTGTCCAAGGTGTAGACTCAGATTAACGATGTGCTTCAGTGGCTCCCCTAGCTCAGCAGCACAGGCCTTGAGTAGCCTTGGACACAGTCTGTCAGGCCCCGCTGCCTTACCCGTGTGCAGTTTCTTTAGTTTAGCGCTCACTTGAGTTGCTGTGACGATGGGGGGGTGTAAGGGGAGGGGAGGGGTGCATCTGGGATCTGTGTGTCTGATGGCTGTTGACTGAGGTTGTTGTCGCCTCATTGTTCGTGATCACCGTGTGGAGGAGGGGTGCAATATCCAGTCATGGTGGGGGTGAGTGTTGCACTGGTATTGTGGGGGCTGGGGGATGACCACCTCCTTGATGTCCCTGTCAAGGCTGCCAGAGTCATGGACGCCTCCACAGGCACAGGCAAGGAGGCGTCAGGTGGGGGCAGGGCGTGAGGTGATGATGGTTTATATTGTTGGGTGTCACCTGGATGCAGAGCAGGAGAGACTGGGAGGCTGGAAGGTGGGGGTAGGGCAGGCACGCAAACAAGAGCAGTGCCTGAGTCTGCAGGGGGTGGTGGACAGACCACTCCCATTGGAGATGGAGCAGGGCAGTCAAACCTGTTATAGAAGTGGTTCAACTGGTTCGCCCTGTCCAGGTCCCTCTCCACAGAGCTTCTTCAGGCCAGTTATAATTTTCATGCTGTCCCATGCCTCCTTCATGTTGTTTTCCTGCAACTTCTGTTCCACCTTCCTTCTGTAGTCCTCCTTAGCCTCCTTCAGCTTGACTTTGAGTTCCCCTTGCACGCGCCTCAGGTCTGCCATGTCCCCCTCTCTGTACGCCATCTTTTTGCTATTGAGAAGGGTCTTGACATTGCTGGTTATCCAAGGCTTGTTATTGGGAAACAGCGTACAGTTCTGGTGGGAACAACAATGTCCATAAAGAAATTCAGGTAGTCAGTTGTGCACTGTGTGACCTCCTCTAAGTCCTCTCCATTCTGTAACACACCCCAGTCAGTGCACTCAAAGCAGTCTCTCAGAGCCTCATCCGCTTCAGGTGTCCACTTTCTGAAGGTGCGTGTGGTAGCTGGTAGCCTCTGTACTTTGGGCTTGTACATTGGCTGGAGATGGATGAGGTTGTGGTCTGACTTACCCAGAGGGGGAAGGGGGTTTGCACTGTATGCATCCCTCACGTTTGCATACATGAGGTCTATTGTCCTGTTTTTCCTTGTAGGGCAGTCAACAAACTGGTAGAAATTTGTGAGTGTGGAATCCAGTGTTATGTGATTGAAGTCGCCAGAGATCACAAAAAAGGCATCACTGTGTTGGGTTTGAAGCCTTGCGATTGTGGAGTGGATGACGTCACATGCTGAATCTGGGAGAGCTCGAGGTGGAACGTAAACACAGACAGCAATTGTGTGCGAGAACTCCCTCAGCATGTGATACGGACAGAGACTAACCGCTAATAACTCCACATCCTTGCAGCATACAGTTTCCTTCACTGTAACATGTCCGGGGTTGCACCATCTACTGTTTATGTACAGCACCAATCCACCACCCTTCTTTTTGCCAGAAAGTTTACAGTCTCTGTCCAAACGAGCTACACTGAAGCCGGGCAGCTCAACGTTAGAAGTGGGGATATGACTTGTTAGCCACGTCTCCGTAAAGCATAGCAAACTACATTCCCTGTATAATCTCTGGTTTCTTACCAGGGCAGCCAGTTCGTCAGTCTTATTAGCCAGCGAGTTCACGTTTCCCATCACAATCGATGGAACTGAGGGCTTGTGTCTCCACTTCTTCTCCCGACGCCTCGTCCTCACTTTTACTCCCGCTCTGCACCCCCGAAAGCGCCACAGTTCCTCTGGGATGTCGCGAACACAGCCAGCATTCCGTCGTAGTGCGATCAGCTGGTTCCTTGTGTACACAAGTTTGCTGCCGCTGGAGCGTTGTAATATGTCCGTGTCCATAGGATAGAATAAAAACACTCCTCAAAGTGTGTAAATTCCAAAAAGTTGCGAAGTAACAAGTAAGCAAAAAACGTAGAAAAAAAAAACCACAAAGACACAGAGCTACTGGAAGGGCTGCCACTGTCGTCGGCCCCGGAACCGGAAGTAGGCAGTAGATAGTGAGGTTCTCCAGGGGTGCTACACATAAAATAGGTAGTGGATAGTGAGGTCCCTAGGGGTGCTACACATACAGTAGGCAGTGGATAGTGAGGTTCTCCAGGGGTGCTACACATACAGTAGGCAGTGGATAGTGAGGTTCTCCAGGGGTGCTACACATACAGTAGGCAGTAGATAGTGAGGTTCTCCAGGAGTGCTACACATACAGTAGGCAGTGGATAGTGAGGTTCCCCCTTGAAGTGCTTTGGGTGCCTTGATAAAGCACTGAATAAATGCTGGTGTTGTTGTTGTTGTAATGTATTATGGATGGCATTGTGACACATCTCAGCAGTCTCTCACCTGCAAACTCCACCTCTCGGATTTCCCTTGTCTCCGTCTGTAAAATGCTCAACGTAACATGTGGATGGAGGGTGCGAGGGCAGCTTCACTTCCTCTTCGCTCGCACGTCTGTCAAATGCAGAGGCTACCGTGGTCACACCACAGAGAGGGAATATCTGAACGTGTCGGCTGGCTCCGTAAAGATGGCCACTCCATCTGTGACCTCCTCCTAGCCTCCTCCAAACATACACATACACACACATATGCATGCACGCACACACACACACACACCACACACACACACACACCAATCTGGATGTGATGCATCCAGCTAAAAGTAGTAGGTGTTTTGAGCGGGTCAAGGTCAGCCTACTGCACAGATGACTTGACTCTCTCTCCTCTCTGGTGTCATGGTGAAAGGAGGTGGCAGCTAGCGTTTGCTCGCAGCAGGAGAATCTGAGCAGAAAGAGTATCAAGATTCTCTCCAGACAAGGAGGTCTAAAGGAAAGTGGCAACAACCCATGGAAGATATTTATAATTCTTTATAATGTATCACTGAAACTTGAGGATCTTACAGTTCAGTGATCTTGCAGTTATAAATGAGAATAGCTGAGATCATGTCTAGTGCTAATAGTGATGATAGATATTTGTAAAATATGGAGGAAGGTGGATTTATCTCCATGACAAAGGCCAAGCAAAAAAGTTTATTGGTTGGAATCACACTAACTATTATATTTTTTAAACATTTAATAGTTCTGACTTTGGTGTTACATTGACGTAGCAAGCATTTAATGAGATAATGATTGTGACAGCTATACACAAGTAAATCTTGATTTGAACTTTAAGCCTTTATTTGCCATGTGAGAATCATACAATGGGATTTTGAAGCATGACTGCAACACTGTGTTTTTATACAGAAAGCTGTTGGAATCTCCATGATGGATCACTGATGCAATTCTAGCAAATTCAGGCTAGACAAATGTAGGACTGGTGGATTCATATTGCTACATGGCAAACTATCCTACTTGTTTGAACTTTACAAATATCATGACAAAACAACATCATATTGATGTCCACCTTTGGTCAAAGTCAAGCTATACTGGTTAACATGTTCATATTGATTGCACATCATATCATGAGCAAAATACGCAGTTCTTGGCCAGTATGCAGGTATATCCACCTTGGATCTCCACTATTCCAATAAAAAGACTGAATCAGACAGCCTGGATTTACTATTTTACAAACTTCAGCAATGATTAAATAATTAAATAATTCAGTTGGTTTAAGAAACCACTCCTGTCAACTTGTGAGATGGGGCGCTACACCCCCTTCATCCAAGGATTCCAATGGTACCTCATTTATGAAAATCGGGCACACGGAAAAAGTTATCTGCATTAACGCAACATCTAATAAGCCAAAATGCATAAATAACGTGGTTGTTATGTTGGTTGCTAGGGCAATCATGCTGGTTGCTATGGTGGTCGCTAGGTTGACATTACAGGGGTGGTTTCTAGGTTGTTGCTAGGGTACTGGTGGTTGCTATGCTAAATAACACAGTTGCTATGGTGGTTGTTAGGGTTAAAGCCAATCAATAGGGTGATTCAACTTCATGTAGCCGCCTGCAGCCATCTTAAGCTGACTGCATAAAGTGATTATTATAAGAGATACATTTTCAAACCAGAACTGTGCATAGGTCATGGTTAAAAACATATCAGAAATAATCACGTAATGCAGCCAGTTTAAGATTTTTTTTAAGAAGTCAGATTTGTTAAAGGCAATCAAATTTCTGCTGACTCTCTTCTGGCTGCGGGTAAAGGCCAGCGCCTCCTGAGGCCTGAAGGGTCAGTTCTGAGGTTGACGGCTGCTGGAATCCGAAAAATCGACTGCATTTTCTAAAGACAAGGAATAATATTTAAATCACTGATCTGCTAATACACATGAACTGAGGTTGACGGCTGCTGGAACCGAAAAATGGACTGCATTTTCTAAAAAGACAAGGAATAATATTTAAATCACTGATCTGCTAATACACATGAACTGTTTACATACAGGCGTCCTGTTTACACATTTAAACCATATTTGCACTTAGAATTTCGACTCCAAATTGTAGTAACTACATCTACAAAGTGTAAGGAAGATAACCAGGTAGTCTTTTCAAAGATTACGTCGATTTTATGAGAATGCCAGCCCTCAGAAAAGCAGTAACTATTCATTCATTCACTTCCTTGTTTCTAGCTTGCAAAATCGTGATTGTTCTGTTTACACATTAAAACCATATTTACACTTTGAATTTCGCCTCTGAATTGTAGCAACTACATCTACGAAGTCTAAGGAAGATAACCAGGTAGTCTGTTCAAAGATAACATACATTTTGACAGAACGCTAGCCCTCGTAAAAGTAGTAACTAATGACTCCATTCACTTCATTATTATTGGCTTACAAAATCGCGGTTGTTCTGTTTACACATTAAAACCATATTTACACTTCGAATTTCGCCTCCAAATTGTAGTAACTACATCTACGAAGTCTAAGGAAGATAACCAGGTAGTCTGTTCAAAGATAAGATTAAGAATTTTTGACAGAACGACAGCCCTCGTAAAAGTAGTACCTAAAATAACTCCATTCACTTCATTGCAAAATCGCGGTTGGTCTGTTGACACATTAAAACCATACTAACTATTTAAATTTTGACTCCACATCGTTGTAACACCATACCAAGGGTCTTAAGAAGTGAGTCAATTGGGCTGATTACGTTTTTAAAGCATTTCCAGGGTTTGTCAGCTCAAAAAAAGCAGTGGCTATTGCTAACACATTCATTTTTAATGCTTAGCATGTTAGCTAACATTAATAGGTTTGTATGTGCTTACTTGAACGCTTACTTGAAACTTCCCTATTGTGGCTTGTGGGGTAGAATCTAACTTGTTGACACGTTTAATCTAACTTGTTGACACGTTACTGTAACTTACTGAGAGCTAACGTTTATGTTAGCCTAACTTACTTATCGTTGACGTTGACCCAACACGGAGAGGGAGTTAAGTCATTTAGAGACTAATGACCACGTCGCATGAAGTGCATCATAACAAAGGGATGCCAGACCCTCTTGTAACAGCTGTACTAAGTGATACTGCAGACTCGTAAAAAAAACTCGAAAACATCATCATTACGCGTCATTCACGTCACGTAATGTGTGAATCAGAGGTCGGAAACTGGGGCTAGATTTTGCTAACAGAGTTGCCCAGTTAGGGGCTCGTCATCACTATTGTCGTCACGTTGTAGTTCGTTTGTAGTCCATGTGGCCTTTCATGTCCAACAGTTTTAATGTGAACTTGGGAATTTGCCTCTTTTTCACGTGAAGGCTGCATATCTTTCTTACACAAGCGTCTTACACTATATTTTAAGCAAATACAGTTGTTTATTTAGGATTAGTGTGTGTATGTTTTTTACCTTTGTTGTGGCATCCGTGTTTGTCACACATTCCGACGGTAAAGCACATGAACACTTGCTGTCGGAAAAACAAAGTAGCCACGGGGGTGGTCCTTGTCATTCCGAAGTGCCTTGAATGCACCATTAGACCATAGACTGATAAGGACGTCCATCGGTGCCACTCAGTGCTTTCTTCCGGCAACAACCTTTCATGCGAGATTCACGCCACATCCCAGAGAGTTATGTTTTCCCAAGACGGCGCCTGTCTGTATAAACTGCAGTTTTTTGAAGATTTTAATCAGCAAAAACCACAGAACAGCAAGATACACTAGAGTGTTGTGACTGCTGGATTGTATTATGAAGATTTGTGTGGTACAATTTAGTATTATGTAAATTATTATTACGATTCTTTGTTGCGAACTAGTTCTCCTCGTTCAGTTCATTAAAACGACTTGCGAATCACGAATGAGACATTCTCTGACTGCTTCGTCTGGTTCACTTCTCTAACTACTTTCAGACCAAGAATACATCAGATATTTCAGTGCAGTAGGCTTTGGAGCAGTGTGTTATGTGCACAAAACATTTTTTTTCTACTATCAACTATCATCATTTATCTGGTGAAGGTAGTTAGTCAGAAACTTCCTATCGTCCATAAACGATTTGTATACTCTTGGTAACTGTTGCTATGCTTCATGGTTTTTCATTGGTTAAATGGGCCAAGATCTCGTGGTGTTGTTAGATGTGCGGTAGTGATGCGCGGGTCGACCATAGGGCGGTGTGGGCGGTTATTTTAAGAGAAAAATGCGGGTTGCGTCAATCTGAATAATTTTAAATATTTGAATTATATTTAGGAGAAAGCTCTCCTTGTCTCTTCCCTGTTCTGTCTCGGATATGCAGCAGTCAGAGCCTTCTACCAGTGTAGCCTGCATGCATCTCCTAAACTCTTGTCTTTCACAACAAAGTGCACTTAAACAAGGATATAGGCCTAATAGACTCGTTCCTCTCTCTCCCTCCCTCTCATACAAGATCACGGAGGGGGGAACATGATATCTTCAGCTTGTAACGTTATGGTCTAACATAAGGCCTGATTTTATATTTTCCAAGGAGGTTTGCATTTAGTCGCTCTGCCTTTTAGAATAATTTTCACCATAACTGATATCCATACAGCACACCGCCAATTTGCTAGAAGCTCTTGCAAATCACAATGTCAACTCGTCGGTTTCTCTTTTTTCTCTCTCTCCATTTCAGCGGGTTGTGTCGGGCTGGATTAAAATTCAACAGGTTGCGGGTCGGGTGTCTTGATGGGTCAGGTTGGTGCGGGTGTTAAAAATACTTGACCCGCGCATCACTAATGTGTGGTAATATGGTAGATGTGTATGAGTTTGACTTTGCCACTGATGTTCTTCTGTCCCTAGCTGCTATTTGTATGATGTTGTAATAAGCTTCCTAATGCTCTTGGTTGGATAACCACGATAGAGGCAGATAACTAGATTAGATAGGCTATATCAGGGAGATGGTAATGAGAACGCGTTCAACTTTGGCACTTGTGTAGCCTACTCAATGTTGCTTTGGGTTTAATTAGACCTGGAAGAGTTTTGTTGCTATGAAGCTGATATATCCCTGCTCTTTTCTCCAAAACTGTCCATTGAAAAGTTGTTGGCAGTCAAATATCAGTCATTAGCAATCCAATCCAGTACAATCAAGCAATTTATCACTCATCTCATACAGTCAGTCATCTCATGCTACACCAAGTAAAGTAGTCTGGAGTGGGGCCTTGCGGGACTTTATCTGGGCAAATTACCCAATATCAGCCTATAGCTGATATTGGGTAATTGTTTAACATAATTAGTAACCAGCCTGAACTTAATTATGCACGTATGTTTTGCTGTTGAATTCTTTCCTTACAGATGCAGAGGAAAAATCTTGGCAGTTGTGCTACTGGAGAGGGCACAGTGATCGTGACCACACATCTGTGAAGACGATTTCCAGGTAAAAAGAAATGTACTCCATCATATAGGTTCCCAGTGAAATGGAGTCAGAACTCAAACCCTGTTAGTCCACTCAGGGCTCCCAGTGAAATGGAATCAGAACTCAAACCCTGTTAGTCCACTCAGGGCTCCCAGTGAAATGGAATCAGAACTCAAACCCTGTTAGTCCACTCAGGGCTCCCAGTGAAATGGAATCAGAACTCAAACCCAGTTAGTCCACTCAGGGCTCCCAGTGAAATGGAATCAGAACTCAAACCCAGTTAGTCCACTCAGGGCTCCCAGTGAAATGGAATCAGAACTCAAACCCTGTTAGTCCACTCAGGGCTCCAGATGTTTGCTTTCACAACCAAAGTTTACAAGTCATGCTGCTGGTCTTTAGGTTGCAGATAACAACGCATATGTGTAGCGCTTTAACCCTTTAGTGCCCGTGCCGAACATTCCATTTTTGGTGCTGGATGACCTCCTCACACAAAAAACCTTATTTCTTGAGTATAATACATACCATCAATGAGATATACATACCATTGTAATCAGAAGGATCAGTTCTATGAAATGATGTAAAATACATATGGTAATGTTGATATAGTAATGAACAGTATTAGAAAATCCTCTCCAAATGTATATCTGGAATTTGTCAAAATTTAATTTCATTCACATAAATATGAATTTTCATCATATTTCTCTACAAGATAGAGAAAAATATAGACTGTATTGGAATATCATTAACCTTTCAAAAGTTATGATAATTTTAGTGATAAGTGTAAAAAAAATGCAGGAAACGGGATTTAGAATGTTGACAGAATTCACATTCACTTTCTCACCAACAACATAAAAGTATGCATAAAAACTAATAATCAAGTCAGAAACAATGGTTTAGATGTATTTGGTCTATAAGAATAAACCATTTATTTGTATATAAGCAAATGCTACAGTCAATAAGAATGACATTAAAAAAAAACATACTGTACCTTACCAGTAATACAGGAAGTAAGTATACTGTATTCATTGAAGACCATTTCGGAAAAGAGACATAAAATACATTTGATTCAACAAATACAACTTCCTTATATAAATCAGTATAATATGAAAATTATATACATATATAAAATGTATTATTATTCATGAAAAGCTAGGAATACAATCAACATCACTCAAAACTCAATGTGTTCTAAACATTTGAAAGTGGATTACATACTTAGAACAAGCCTGTGGAGAATAAACACATACACACATATACACATTTTGTTTATCAATAAAACAAATGTGCCTACCGTTACACTCCAGGGGCATACAAGCTACTTTAGTTTTATTATGTACGTTTTTTATAACAAGCTCCTGCTGTACAGGAATATTTACTTGATGGAAAGACGACAGAGTAGTAGTTGGAGCAGCTGAAGGTGAGGCTGAAATTTCAACGGAAATGCCTACCAGCTGTTGTGATAGATTTCCTCCAAATTCTTTCTGGTTGTAGCTAACAAACCTAGGTTCAACACCAGATTCTGCATTGCATTGTCAAACTTGAAATAACAAGAAGCTACTGACAACGGCAATGTCAATGGAGAAAAAGTGCTTTCTGGTATTCTGCGTTTTTTGGAGTACACAATATGTATTCATCATTTGGTCAATGTCCCCTGATCCCTGCCAAGACTTGGTTCCCCAGTAGCAATGGATATTAGGGAGGGAAGTGAACCCCATGTAAATGATCAATCCCAGAAACCTGTGAAACTCTTCTGGGGTCTTTGTCCCATGCCCCTGCACTGTTTGCATACGATGGCCTACTAAGCACAAGCTCCCATTCCTTCCGGTTGGTAAAACCACATATGCCTGGGACAACAATGTGAGTAAAAAAGAACATAACAAGTCTATTTCACACAGTTTTTTAGTCTGCACCATCCTATGCACGGCACATAAATCTATACCTTCTTCCTCCATCCCCTCATGGTCTTCAGTATTGTGAGCGCCAGCTCATGAGCAGTCAGCTACCTCTTCAGGCTTGCGAGAAGGTCTGTGTAGGTCTTGTCATCCATGAAACAAGAGCAAAATCATACAAATACCTTTATTAATGTAAAAAATAAAATCACAAAACTACAGATTTGTGCATGTATGCACACAAAAGAAGAGGTAGCCTAAACTATTGAAGCATCCTCAGAATATACTCGAAATATTTCTAAGTAGGCCTATGAAAAGTCATTGTATTACACATGGGTTTAGCTACCCTAAATCTGATTACCTGGCCTGGATTACCTCACAAGCAAATTGGTACTAGAAAACAAACTTACCTATAGGTTATATACTAACAGGTTTTTAAATGAAACTGTCAAATGAAAATAACTGACATCAAAAGCAAACGATAATATTGCAAGCAGTTCAGAATTATACAGTTAGCTAAAGTTACGTGACGATGCACTAGCCCCCCGCTAAGCCATAATGTTGACGCTGATGAGAAAGCATATTACTGTCAAATAACATGATTTAAGGACTTCAAATTAAGATAAACCATAACTAGAACCGATGTAAAAACAATATTACCTCAGTTTATCCAGCGGTGTGGTTTCCAGTCGAGGTAAACTCCAACTTAAGTGCAGGTGGCATCCGGCTGTCCACGTCAAATGCACCGACTCAAGTGAAAATATTTTTTCAAGACTCATCTTCAAGTATCCAAAACGTTTCGCGCCATAAACCCCTTAACCAATCATATCAAATTGAAGCTTATGTTGTCAGCATTACGGGGAAGATTTCAGAAATAAAATCAGTCATGGGACAGCTGAGATATTAGACAATTGGCCATCGTTACTTTTGTAACGAAATTAGAACGGTCGGGCTCGTAAGGGTTAAGGAGTCCGCCTAGAACACACGTTGCATACTCGCGTTAGTTCTATTATTCGAGCCAGCAAATGTCGCAATAAAAAAATAGCATTTAAATCATTGGCTGTTCAGTGCAGGGGCCATAACAGGGGCCAGGAGCAATTCTACAGGGGCATTGGCCTACGCTGGCCCCTGTGTAGAACCACCTATGAGTGGTTACTTAAAACTCTGCATATTGTATTTGTGTTGTTCTTTTCAAACATACTTTTTTCTGTTTTCTCTTTTTTGTTCTTCATATACAGAGATGTACCAGTGTAAACAGTGTGGCTATGAGAGTAAAGCTATAGTAGGATTTACTCGTCATATGAAACTTCACAGTAATGTTCCAAATTGCCCTGTTACCTGTGGTGTCCCAGAATGTTCTCGTTCATTCAGAAAATGTGCAGGCTTCAAGTCTCATCTATACAGAGATCATAAGGGATCTAAGTCTCACAGAAGTGAAGAAATTGACACAACACTGTTTTGTCAGGCTACATTTATAAATCTGAAGGTTTTCCTTAATCATTTAAAAACCCATATACAAGAGGGCAGGAAAATAACATGTCCTTTTCGGAGTTGTGACAAAACGTTTGGTGTGAAATCCACTTTTGCATCTCATATCTCGCGAGTACACAAAAACTGTTCTGCTGCACATCTACATGAGGTGGTGTATAAACAACCAACCCAAGAAGCGCAGATTGGAAACCCTTCCCAACTTATGAGTCAGCCATCCACCTCTGTCACTGAAAATGATGAACAGCTGGAGACAGGTGAAAGTTATGAAAGTGTGGAGGAAGAACTCTTTTTGAGGAACTTATCTGTGTTTTATTTGAAGCTTCAGGCTAAATTGCTTTTACCAGCCTCAGTCATTCAAACCATCATTGGAGAGGTCCAAGAAGTTCACAATGTTACTCAATCACACATCCTTTCAAAACTCAAAGAGAAATTGTCCGCACTTGGACTGCCTGACATGACTGTAACGAAAGTAATTGAGGAACTCACAAAAGATGATCTATTAAAAAAGGGTAACAACATTTTACGTACAGATCAGCGTCGCAAGTCATTTTTTAAAAACAACTTCAATTATGTTGAACCTCTTCCTTTGTATCTGGGCACAAATGACTCAGGAAAACAATGCTTTGCACAGTATGTGCCAATTAAGGAAACCCTTACTTCTCTCTTTGAATCTGAGGCTTTTAAAAAGCAATATGAAAAGACCCATTCTCGCATCCCCAAGCATGATGTGTTTGAGGATGTATGGGATGGACAGAATACTACTGACAATGTCCTACTGAAATGTCATCAGTAGCTTTGATTCTTTATCAAGATTCTTTTGAAGTTGTGAATCTGCTAGGATCGGGCCGGAAAAAACAGAAGGTACTGTCAGTGTATCTAACACTTGGTGACATATTGCCCTACAACAGATCAAACATTGACCACATGCAGCTAGTTCTTCTCTGCAGGGAGCAACACTTGGAAAGGAAACTGTTTTCAGTCCACTGATCTAAAGGACCTAGAGGACAGTGGTATAGTGTTGAGAGATGGAAAAGTTATTCTGTCTGTGCTATAGCTGGAGATAATCTTGGTTCTCACTGTATTGGTGGCTTTGTGGAAAACTTCAGCAGGAGTGCTTTTTTTGTAGGTTCTGTAATATAGACAGACAAACATTTCAGTTGAGTCCATTGTCCACTGGTTCAAAGAGAACAAAACAGTCATATCAGCAGAATGTACAAGAAAAAGAAGCAAGACATGCAGACACAGTGAGTGGCATAAAATTTGACTCCATATTCAACCAGCTACGTTACTTTCATGTTTGCCAGCCTGGCCTCCCACCCTGTCTCGGTCATGACCTTTTTGAGGGCATTGTTTCTGTTGACATAGCACTGTGCATCAACCACTTGGTAAACCAGGAAAAACAGTTTACTTTCCTGGATTTGAACAGACGGATAAGTCAGTTTACCCATCTAGGAAACGACGCACATGACAAACCTCCTGACTTCACACCAGGCAGTGAGAAGTTAAATGGTCATGCTGTCCAGAATCGGTGCCTGTTGAGAGTTCTGCCTCTAATAATTGGGGACAGGATCAAGAATCCTGGTGAAAATGGTGTTTGGAGGTTCATTTTGCTCATGAGAGAGATAGTTGCTCATGTTTGTGCGCCAAAAATTACTGCTGATCAGATTGCCTACTTGAATATCCTGATTGAGGAATACATTCAGTCTAGGGTGGAGTTGTTTCCACAACATCCCCTTAAACCAAAGCACCATTATCTTTGTCACTATCCTGAGCTTATTCTTCGATTTGGAGCTTTGATCCGTCTTTGGACGTTGAGATTCGAAAGTAAGCACACTTTCTTCAAACAGTGTGCCAGAAAACTGCACAACTTTAAGAACCTGTGTGCGACTCTAGCAGAACGTCACCAGCTCCTTCAAACATACTTAGGTGCTGGTAGTCTTTTCCCTCCTGAGATCCACACTGAAAAAGGAACTGAATTTCATGCAAGTGACTATAATGAGAGCATCAAGGTTGCAACTGCTTCACTTAACTTCACCCATGATTTTACTGTTGCCACTAATGCTGTCACTGTCCATGGGACAAAGTACAAAAGAGAAATGTATGTTGTTCTAGGACGAAGTGATGAGGGCCTTCAAATGGGTGAGATTAAATTGATTTTGATCCACTGTAGCAGTGTTGTGTACTTTGTTGTGAAAAAGCAGCTGGCTGTGGAACTTGTTGATTTGAGTATTCACAGTCTAACAAATGAAGTTCATATACTGAAATGTCAGTGTTGATGGAGGACATAAAAGAAGCTGTGTTGGCGGTATTACCCAGTCTACCAGAAGATAAAGTCCAGATGCTGTTGAACAACTTGGCAAGCATTGGCGTGGAGTCCAAATCCGATCTGCAGTTCATTAAAGAGGAGGATCTTCTGGCCAACATCACACCTATCCAGTGCCGGAAGCTTCTCAGTGCCTGGCAAACTCTAGGTGTGTGTTAGATAACCTTGATGTGTATTGAGTGGGATATACTGTACATATTTTGATGTATAAATCATTTTAATTTCAATTTAGTTTTTTAGTGGATATTGAGTGGTGCTATTACAATAGAATGTTTACTTTTTCTTAGACCAAATGGAATATGTGACATTGACAGCTGTGGACCACTCTGACGTAGTCCTCAGTACCACTTCAGAGGATCCTCCATCTTCTGAATCTGAGAACACTACAGCGTCAAGCAGTAGGGGTGTAAAGATTAACCGATACGTATCGGTATCCGTTTTTAACGTGTAAGATACGGCTACATCGATACGTGAAGCCCCGTATCGGAAAAAAAACTGAAATGAACCGGTCGTTATATCAATTTACTTGTTATGAATCGGTGCACAACCTTTTCTGCTCGCTCAGACGATTGTGGGTAATGCAGTTCGTTTTTGGTTACATTTATTGCCCAAAGTTGTCAAATGACCTCATTACCCATACATCTATTGCAACTTAAGCATGTGACAACTTGCACTCGGTCGGCTTTTGTTTTTCGAAATCCAGCGCGAAATTAATAACTTACAGCATTCCTAAACGGCAACGATAGTCTGTAGAGTAGCCTTACCTTTGATGAAGGGATTTCCTTAATGTTAAATAATAATTTGGCCCTTGCTGCTAAAACGATGCATAAATTATTAGCCAATAATTTTGTTAATATTCACTCAGATGTGGCATTTTAGGTTTCTGCATTACGTCTACTGTTGGAACAAAATAAGCCCTGAGAGTTCATTGATTTGTAGGCCTATTTTATTCTTGTAGGGTAGGCTAGGCCTATATGAGAAAAGGCCAAGAGTGTCTTAAGCACTGTTTTATTTTATTTCGGTATTGTCTTACCTCAACAAGGCTACAGCTCCATGAAAACAATCAGATATAACTATAAAATCTGTAAAGTCCATAAAAATGTATTTTTATGTTGTATTTGGCTGCTGTGTTTGACTGAAATGTAGACCATTCTTTTTTTCATTTCAATACAGTATATGAAACAAACCTCAGTTTAGATAATCATATTCACACATTTTGTTGCCTAATTGATAATATAAAATGAATGTGCACCTTGAGCAAATTATAAAAAATCTTTCAGAATGCTTTCCATTCTTGAACTGCATCGAATCGTACTGAAACGTTTTTTATAAACATGTATCTTTTCTTGTATCGAATCGTGCCCATGTATCTAGATGCGAATCGTATCGTCTTTTACATGAGAGATTCACACCCCTATCAAGCAGTAATACATCCAGAATGTCTGCGAATTTAAGTTGCTGGCATGAAAACTTTAGTGTTCCTTGGAACAGAATGCCGCCTGGTATCGCAACTGCAATATCACTGGAGAAACGTCCATCTGCTAAAGACCGCAGGGAGATGGTACGGATCCTTGTTGATGAAATGAGGCTGAATGAACCAAATCCATCAAAGTCTCAGTGCCAGACAATAGCCAAGATGATTGTAAAGTAACATCCTAAGAGCTTTGCTGATGTTATGAGAGATGGCACTGTGATCGGCAGTGGCTATGGATCTTTTTTGACTCAACTAAAAACACGAGTAGAACATGTTAATCGTGGAAATGCTCTCTCCAGACGATGGATGCCGAAAAGGGTCTCAAATGCACCTGAAGACATAGCCAGAGGACCAGCTGACCAATATGGCTGCGTGAGATGGCAATCTAACTGTCCACCAGGGGACACTGTAGAGGGTCTTGAAGAGAAAAAGAGTGAAATGAAACACCTGTATCACACTGAGGGACCAGCTGGTGCAGAGAGAGGATATGTGATTCAGTTAATGAAAACAACCTACTACCTACAAAGGAAACACATCAATGCCTGCCCACCTCCTTCAGTTTCTGAGCTGAAGAGTGAGTGGCCCTATCTTTTTATTCCGAGGGAGTTGTACAGCCATTTCAATTTGCTCACCGACATCAACATTCTGAGAAAAATGGAACAGGCTATGGAAGAAAAGGGGAAGCTGATCCTTAAGTTCTTCCAGCACAGACCAGCAGGTACCAGTGCAGATGAGGTTGAACGCATCCTGGTCAAGTACAGCAAAGAAGAAAAGTGTGATCCATGCCCATGTGTGATTCTGCTGCTGATGGCCCACTTCAAAGAGAAATCTGAGGGGCTCATTTTACAGACCGATGTAAGTATAAAATTATTACACTTTATGTTGAGGCTCTTGAAAATTATATCGGATTGATCATGTTACCCTCAATAGTCAGAGGAGCTAAGTTGTAAGCAAAGATTTTTGGAGCTTGAAGACATCTCACCTTGCATCCAAAAGGCTTCTTTAGTTCTGGCCTGATGGGGGAATCTTGCCTCCTCTCAAACCATCTTTTGACAAACAATCTTCCTTATCCAAAATGTAAACATCCTTTAAAGACATTGACATGCACATTTTGGAAAAGGAGGACAGATGGTTTGAGAGAGTGAAGGAGGCCATCTTTATCTAACTGCAGTGGAGGCCATCTATATATCTAATAGCATGATCATTTAACTGCTCGTCACCATCAGAGCAGTTCTTGTTCTCTGGATGCTGTGACCATGACTCCCACTCCAATTCCCACCTTGATTGACTCATGTGACTCTCGTGTCACATGATGACGGGTGTGGTCTACAGCTCCACCTCCAGTGGTCCAGAGATACAGCTCCTGGTTCCCCATCATCAGGACACAAATGAAGAAGCCTTTTGGATGAAATGTCTTCAAGCTCCAAAAAGAAGTCCAGTTGCTTACAACTCAGCTCTTCTGGCTACCATGATCTGGATGAATAAGAATCTATACAGACATGTTACCCTCAATAGGTCAGCTGAGGGCGATGATAATGTGTTCAATTCAAAATGGTGACGTTTTCAATTTTTTGTTGTTGTTTCTTTTTTTGTTGTTTTTTTGTCATACAGGTGTTCTCAATAGCAGTTGATGTTGAGAGAACAATACTGCTTCCTGCGTCTCCAAGACTCATTGTCTTAGGTAGTGTATTTTTTTGTCTAGACACTATATGAGACTATATACAGTAGAGACTATATGAATGACACATGTGGAAGGCAACAGAAAGAACATGAACAGAAGAACAATAATAAATCATTATAATCATGTTTATTTAATTATGTTTTAGGTGATGTCTTCACAGCAACAAATTGGATGCTGAGCATTGAGGGCCATGTGGTTGTGGGTCCACACCAGAACATTGTGGCTGGATTGGCTGCGTTATTCGCATGCTACTATGCATTCAATTTGGTGTATCAAGAGGAGGCGTCGAACACACTGGAATTCATTCAAAGGTGTGTGCTGGAAGGGGATTGTAGTGGATTATTACTTTGTTACATTTTCGATCATGAAAAACAAATGGTGTTATTTTTATTTTTGCAAAGCTACTTTCTGCTTCAGCTTGCATGCGTGGCACTCTGCAATTAAAGCAAATTTTAAAGAAGTTTTAAAGAACCCCCCCCCCACACACACACACACACACACAGTGCTCTACCCTTCACTGCATGTCCTACTCTGCATGTGTCAATAAAATATCCTTGTATATTTCAAAAAATGATGAAAAACCGCAACTTGATGGGTTTTGTCTTTTTTAAACAATGTATTTCATTAAGTGTCTTTTTCCTGATTTTGTGACTTCAGATGCTTCCTAGGGATCAACCCAACCTCTGGCACAAAGGCCACAAAGTGGATCAGTCCAAGAAGTGGGAAGGTGCAAGAGAAGAGGAACAGCAATGTCAACCTTCATGTCTCTGCACTTCTAAAAAGGTTAATGGACTTTGAATGGCTTTGAGCCCGTTGCAAAAGAAACAACAATGGCACACTGTTTTGTTTAAAAAAAAAAAAACAATGGTTCCAAAATGTGGTTATTTTTTACACATTTGACTTTGTTGCTGCAAATTACAGTAGTTAATTCAAAGTTACACTGTGTGGCTGCAAGTCTTGTGCAGTCTGGTGTAAGTTTGTTCATGTCTGTGTGAGTTTGAAAATATACACATCCAATATTGAGTGTTAATAAATGTTTTGTATTGTTGCAGCAATGACTCTTGTTTTATTATTATTAATAGCTGAAAATAATTACAATTACAAGAAATTGACGTACTTAATTTGCAAAAATAGTTGGCAGGTAACTCATGTAATTTGAATGGGATACAAGATAATATTGGAAATTAAAATACAATAAATGGTTGTTTATCATATAAAACAATACATTGTTGTGTTTTATATATGGCAAAAAACTGTAAAACGTATCCAGTAATATGTTGTAATTAATGTTTACAGTAATTAACAACACTTTTACAGCACTTTATTGGCAACTTTTTTGCCTGTTCTTTACTGTAAATTCTACAGGAAATTTGTTACAGTGTAGGCACTCTAACAAATCTTATATGTGATTTTGGGAACTCTGTGATGAATGGAAATGAAATATATGACGATCGAAAACTCATGAAAACGCAAGATCTGGACATTTTATTTGGACGTTTGATCTTAACTCGGCTTTTGATGGTCGCCGCTTTGTTTTGAATCAGTCACTGATTAGCCTATCATTGACATGCACGCCAGGTCAAAATCAGTTCATTTATTTTCGTGGGTTTATCACTAGGTGGCAGGTCTCGTTAGATCTCTTCCCAGAAACTTTGCAGGCAACACTTCTCAGGTGCTGAAGGGAGAAATTAAAAAGTTGAAGAAAAAGATATAGCAGCAGGTGCGTTTTCGCCAGACAACGCTGGATGAGTCTACCTTTCTACTAAGACAAGATGACTCTGACCACGACAGGTCAAAAACATTACAAGGAGTGACTGAACACCGTGCTGAGGAGGGAGTTCCATCTCCACCACGAGCCGGGCCTAGCGGAGTGGGTGGTAGACCGAGTCGCACTTGCAAGAGGGCACGCCCTTGCCAGAGTGCCGAATATGTCGGTGATAGTGACTCATAAAAGACGCAATATCTCCATTTCTAGAAAAAAAAACAGGCATTTTGATGAAAACTAGCCACTGTTTAGCTTGGGATTTCTCAGGAACAGTGGCGTGTAGAAATACACGGTTTGCACCCACTGAGAGCTTAAAGTCTCACCTTTCAAACGAGCCATTGTATGTGTTCATAGCTATAACACAGAATATGCTGTGGCTGTACAAAAATCATCAACAATGGTCTAGATTGCTGGCACTCTAGGACAAAGCTTCCGAAAACAGCTTGGCATTCAATGAGTTTTGCGCCGGAATTGTCCTTTAAAACTATGATGCTGAAAACACCGAAACTGCTGCTCTCAGCTACAAATCACAATTTCTAATTTTGTTTGTTCATCGGTCTAATAAATTTTAGTATATTGTATCTGAGATCAAATCTCAATCCCAAAAAGCCCTTGCCTTGAGAACTGCTGGGTGTATAGTCTGTGCCCTGAACATCAAGGATTTTCATTTGCGCCCAACTCTTTCACTGTGGTATTTTGTGTGAATATAAACAGTGCATACTGGCACGTCAGTTTTCCTTCACCATCTTTCTGTCAAAAAACCCTGCTTGAATGCTATTTATGGTGTTTCTGAAGGCACTATTCCTACTGAAGTAGCTCTGTGTGGCTGATAAATAAACACATAACTCAGACTGGGGCCGCAGGACTGGCTTAAAATAGATGAACAGGAATTATAACCCATTTTCAGTTCAGCTCAGTGTTAGCATACGGGAAGGCGAGAGATGAAAACTAGGCCTTTAATCAATGGGTCATGGCCCATATTGAGCAGAGATAGCGGCTTCTGCCGGCGTGAGGCAATACTGCTGTGATCGTTGTTCCTCTCGGTTAGGCTTTGAAATCTCTCTGTTCTGTGCAATTTTGCTGGTTACACTACAGACATCACCAAAAATTCTCCTGTAAACTGAAAAACTGGAAGTAGTGGCATGTCTTCTTTTTTTATTTATGTATTTTTTGAGACAAGCCCTTTCATGATGTGCCACGTGTAGCTCTTCAAAAACATGGGATGATGCAATGGGAGGTCAAACTTGGACTCACTGCTTTTTCCAACTGCTTTAAAGTCATTCCTCGAATTTCTATAAAGGGCCAAAAAGATGATGTCTTATTTTAGGATGTCTTAGTATAAACATCCACAGTCACCAGTATGTTGGTATTTAGACTAATTGGCTGACACTTTTACAACTATATATTTGTTACAATGTAATTACACTAATTAGCATAGCGTAATTCACTAGTTATTGCTGGTTTGTAATACACCATTTCCAACAAGTAGTCTTTGCCTGAGGTACAAAATATCATTATGCTATTTAATGTCAAACAAAAAAAAGTTACCATTTGCAGTATCCTCTGTGACATGTGGGAGTGTGTGTGAGTGTGACGGATTTAGATGGTGCATGCACAACTGGGTACTGTCCTTTGACAATGACTAGTTTAATTTTTAGGAATGACCTGTAAGAATATGACCTGTTAGAATATTTTCATGGTAATCTTTTTATCCCTGCCTAGAATTTTCAACATGGTATTCACACACACACATGCGACACACACGACAGTGTGTTGTCCAGTGTGCGACATCAGGAGATTTGTTGATGTGGACGGATGCTTGGCACCCCAGAGGGATTCCTACGTAGTGATGGAGTGAGCAGCACTGTGCCTTGGGCATTATTATTATTGGTTGAATTCACAGCGTCTGCCAAGCTATTCACACCTGTGGCTGCTCTCGTTGTAAACACGATTTTCAGAGACCTTTTGATTGCATGTGCCATGCACTTCAATGTCAGACAATTTTGTTTGGAAACTTTTAGAAAATTGCTCTCTTAATTCACACTTATACCAGACTTTAGTGACGGCTTACTTCAGAAAGCACACTGATAGCTATGCCATTAGGGATGCTGTAGAGGGTCTCTACACTTCTGGGAGCAGCTCGGGGATTGGGTTTCTTTATTCCCCACACTACGCATGGGAGCTTCAGCAACAATGAAAGAATTCAATAATTCAGTTGGCTTGGGATATTTCCACTCAATGACAGGAGGAGTTGAATTGTAAGAGAAACAAACCCAGGTGTTATATTACAAATGTGACATTCATACACCTCAATTTACAGTACCAGGTCTGTTTTTTTTTGTCACAGCAAAGCTTGGAATCATAAAAAAGTAATGCAATGCACGTGAATCGTGAGTGTTAGATGGCGGCTAACTTGGCGGCACATTGACCCCTGCTGAAAGACCTTTCGCTCTGCTGTAGGTCGTGTGGGGTTGCAGGCTTCTCTGCATGCTGATTGGATGAGAGTTAGGCATTCTGTTCCCTCACAAGATGGCAGTGTATTGCCATGGTAACTGTGGGAGGGAGGCGAACGCTCCAGGCAATAGATCATGTCTGTTTATGGGGTGTACAAAGGACTGAAGGGGGGGGGGGAAGCTTTGATGAAGCCAATTAAATTATGAGCACAATTACTGCTTAAAACATGGTTACTAACATCAGATTTAAAATTTGCTGTTTGATGTGTCTGGTAATTTGGGCTTCTATTTGTACATTTATAGACTGAAAAACAATGTTGGCTTTTAGCACTAGGCAATGCAGATGTTTGGGCAAACACATTTGTATTTATACTGTTTTATATGACTAATAATGTGGTACATGCTAAGCAGTTTTGTCACATTATGTGGTTGTTGTCAAATCAAGCACACATGCTTTATGAGGAGAGAAAAGTGTGTCAAATCAACTAAGATGTGGTACAAGGTTGTCACAATACAGACATGAATCATGTGGATACTTCACAATCTGTCTACTGTTTGTTTGTATGTGTGCGTGTGTCATTTTGTGTAAATCTGTGTGCATGTACACTCTGTGTGTGTACACTCTGTGTGTGTCACTCTGTGAGTGAATATGTGTGTCACATTGCATGTGTCACCCTGGTACCCTATGTGTGTGTGTGTGTGTGTGTGAGAGAGAGAGAGAGAGAGAAGGGGGGGGGAGTAATATGTGATACAAACTCATTCTGTCTGAAAATGAGATTGACATTCATGGGAAGAGACACAGGCACTGATCAGGCGTCTTCTCCTTCACACTCGTTTTGCACACCGGAATACCCAAGACAGGCAAGGCAAACCAAGGGCATTCCAAGTAGGAGCATTACTTTAATGCCTCCATTCCATGTCCTGCTTTTATATAATGGCTCTCAGCCTTCGCCATGGATACGCAGGCTAGCTACTTAGGATATACAGAAAACATTCCGCAAAATAGTGTCCTCCATTACAGGCGGGTGCTTCTTGCTGTGTACAAGCTAAGAATGTGGAACATCTACTGAGTGTTTGATATGTGTGTGTTTTGTTCTCTGTGTCTGGCTGCCTAATAAAAACACAGAAAGGCCTGATAGAAAAAGAGAGACAGCCGGGGACATTTATGACATTTACAGTGCTGTATCTTTTGAATGTTCACTCATTCAAGCCAACACTGAGGGCCATCTCCCTAAAAGTTTGGGAAGTGGGAGAGTTTCACATGTGTCTGTCTTGCGTGAAATTGTCATGCTGTGACTTAGAAATTGAATAATGCTTCAGTGGTGCTCCTCCTTTGATGGGATCTATTTCTCGGCCCCCCATCGCACAAGGGATGCCTGTTTTGACTGGAAAGGTTCCTGTCCAGCTCATCTGTAACTATCAGAGGTGAGAATTGATATTGACCGGGGTATTGATTAACTCGATGCTCCTTTGAAAACTGCTGGTGCAGATGAACAACCTGCCAGACATGGAACTTTGAAATCAACTTGTTTCCCTGTTAGCTCTGACTGTGGTCGGTTATATCCGAAGTTAACCGGAATTTCTTTCTATTTTTGCCTTGCTCATGTCCCTATTTAAAGTTGGTTTGTAGAGTAAATGACCTGTCCTTTCTTGTTTCAGAGAGACAGCACTCCCATGATGTTTCATTTTTATAGTGACACTATGATGGGGAGGCAAGGTACATCTCATTTCATAGTTTATTACTTCTTATTAGTGCATATTGTTACAGGAATTGATAACAAGAGGCTGTTATTACCCATATGACCTTGTCCTGTCAGTGGAAGGACACTACTCGCAACACTGAGCAAAATTGATGTGTTTTGTTTAGGGTCTGCTTGGGTAGGTTATACGTGCTTGACTGAAAAGTGAAATGGACCATCCGCTCTCTCCTTTCAGATATGGTTAAATAGCACAGGCACATTCTGTTCCAGTTCCATTGTGTCCATCTCAAACTGTATTGCTTATCTCCATGCACTTTTTGGGACATGGTTGGATGTTGATCATTGCTCTTTTATCAATAACAGACTGTCTAATGTTCGGCGATACACTATCAATCCAATTACTGAAAGAAATAAAATAGGCATCAATGCATCTTTTACACCTAATGTGGGAGAGTGCCCAGCCCAAGCTGCGGTTGGGTACTTTACGCTGTTTATAGTTAAATGTGGCTATGATTTGTGCCACTAAATGCCTGTGTCTCCCAGACAGTCTCTCTGGCTTTCTCTGTTTGTAATCCATTTGCTGTGATATGAGGTCACCATGTATGTGAGTCTGTGCTGAACATCACTGTGCGGTATTCTCTTGGGGAAGATGGGGAAAGACTTGGAAAGTGTCCAACCTAAATGGGATCTAGCTGTGTAGAAGTAGTACAAAGAACATAATTAATCCCTTTTTTGGAGCTGTGTTTCTTGGGCAGCTAATAACCCACATATGCTATCAGAATAAAAACAAGAATTCACAATCCACCAACCTGATTATGAGTCTGCAATGAGTGGGGAAGGACATGTGTACTAGAAAGAGTAGAATAAGTGACATATTCACACACACGCACAAGCACACACACACACAGAAAAAGAACACTTTAGATATCAGCCTGATGTAATGGGTCTGAATTCTCTGTCTGAAATCTGTCTGTCTGCTTGTCTGTCTGTGATAATATGCCCTTATTGTCAGTCAGTCTGGTTCTCCTATCATGGCTAATACAGGACACAGTGTTCTACAGTATAGTAGGCTACCTGGAGGATTTGATAACTCATATGGTATTGATAGTTTGAGAGAAAAAAACAACTATTTATTAGCTAAGGACTAAGGAACTCCTGAAGGTTTCACCTGGTATCTACCCTCAGCAATAATCTGACTGTAACCAAATTCTGTAAGATTTGTGGAATATAAATTGCCTAATCCAGATCACACAGCACCAAACAAATTTAGTGTTTGAAATGTATTGCATTGACCGTCTCTGACTTAATACAAGGAGTAAATCCAGTAAAGATGTGTGTCTCTCTCTCTCTCTCTCTCTCTGTACGAGTGTGTATGTGTGTGTGTGTGTGTGTGTGTGTGCAGGGATCACCTCAACACTGCAGCCTCTCTCCAGACAGTCTCCCTCGTGCTGCCACATTAACCTGCAGCTTCCGAGGCCAAAAGGATTAACACCCAAGCCTCTCTCCGACCCCTCGGATCAGCCCGTTGGCATTTACAGTAACATCTGTCCAGGCGCTGCAGGAAGACTCAAAAGCACTCGCCACATTATCAGTGTAACCTGAATGAGCCTGTCATGATGAGTAGCCTAATGGATCGGTTAATTGTGTGCTTATGCTGCCTGTTATTGTTGTGGTTGCTGTTGTGTGGTTGTTCAACATCACAGTAGACCAAGTGTGGACATTTAAGTATAAGTATATATACTCTTTTGATCCCGTGAGGGAAATTTGGTCTCTGCATTTATATTAATCCATGAATTAGTGAAACATACACAACACACAGTGAGGTGAAGCACACACTAACCCGGAACAGTGAGCTGCCTGCTACAGCGGCGCTCGGGGAGCAGTGAGGGGTTAGGTGCCTTGCTCAAGGGCACTTCAGCCGTGGATGTTGGCATGGGAGAGCAGTGCTCAACCACTTGCCCCGCCCACATTTTTCCTACTGGGTCGGGGATCAAACCGGCAACCCTTCGGTTACAAGCCCGAAGACCTAACCAGTAGGCCACGGCTGCCCCACTGTCCTTTTGTCCTTACTTCTGACCCTGTGAAGGTGGACATGCAAATCATGTGCTCAATATTTCTTACAAATGAGCTGCATTTGTTCTGACGGAGATCTGAGTAAATGAAGGTTACAGGGGTCCCTGCTGCCTGATGGACAGAGACTCATTTCCTCTTGTCACTTGGCAAATGTGTCCAGTTAGTATCTCTCCCCGGAGATCTCTTCTCTTCTCTGCAGATTAAAAAAAATCTGACACCGCTGGAGGAACGAGTGAAGGGAATCTAACAGCCATTCCCACCTGGTGTGTTTGTGCTCTGAAGGCCTGCTAGCATAACGATAAGAGTGTTTGTCTGATTTTCATGTCACATTGGCGCTCTCGCCTTCCCTTGGTGGGGGGGGGGGTTACTGTGACGCAACAGAAAAGCCAAGGTAAGGTGTCTAGTAGTGATGCTAATGTGCATGAGGCTCACATTGTCTAGTAGTGATGCTAATGCGCATGAGGCTAAGTATAAGTATATATACTCTTTTGATCCTGTGAGGGAAATTTGGTCTCTGCATTTATCCCAATCCGTGAATTAGTGAAACACACAGTGAACACACAGTGAGGTGAAGCACACACTAATCCCGGCGCAGTGAGCTGCCTGCACTAACAGCGGCGCTCGGGGAGCAGTGAGGGGTTAGGTGCCTTGCTCAAGGCTCTTCAGCCGTGCCTACTGGTCGGGGTTCGAACCAGCAACCCGCCAGTTACAAGTCCGATGTGCTAACCAGTAGGCCACAGCTGCCCAACTAGTAGCCGATCACTACTATCGGCTAGTAGTGATGCTAATGTGCATGAGGCTAGGAGTGATGCTAATGTGCATGAGGCTCACATTGTCTAGTAGTGATGCTAATGTGTATGAGGCTCACATTGTCTAGTAGTGATGCTAATGTGCATAAGGCTCACATTGTATTCCACCCATTTTACTGTTGGTTACTTGGTCTGGTTCTGCAGGTAAGCTAAGGCTGTGTGTGTGTGATGGAATGCATGGACAAATCAAATTCCTTTCTTCTTTGCTGACTGATAGTTGATTGAAAAGAGAAACACAGGAGACATATCGCCTGAAAAGAAACTGTTTCTGACACCTGTCTAGATGATGCGGTTACCTTTGCATGAGTATGTGAATTTAACATTACTGTAAGCCATCTGTTTTTTGAATGAACACGATTAGATGATCCATGAGAAAGGCTATAGTGGCATATTTTCATGAGAATTGTTTTGTTGGTCTCATTCAGAGATTAAAATAATGATCAGCAGGACTCTAAAATGTGATGGGCCATATGCTGTGTTCACATGATAAGAATAAACTATCACTCATGTGCTGTCAGTCAAGTTCAAAAAGCGCTTGGTTGTGTGTGTGTGTGTTTTGAAAGTTTGTACTGTTGGCAGTTGGATGGCCACTGAAGATAAAGAATTCCAGAATTCCATACCATTTCAAATATTTGCTCTGTTTGCCTTGCACAAACTAACCACTGCCCAACCCTAAACCTAACCCTAATCCTATTGTTATGACAAAAACCGAATGTCACTTAATAACAGAAGCGCTATCTATCTATAAAGCAAGAAGCGTCTGTGTGTTTGTATGCCTGGATGTCTGTGTGCCTGTGGCACGCATATCTCGCTGACCGTTTGTCAGACAGATTTCAAACTTGGCAGGTGTCTTGCTACGGGCATGAGTAAGTGCAGTGCCCCTCCCACACAGCACTGTACTGTAAGCTCCCAGTGAGGATAGAAGCAGGGCTTTGACAGAACTGGATCAGTGTAGGTTACACGGGTAAAAACTTAACATGTCTGACCTCAACAATAAAGTGAACTCCGCGGATTTTGCAACAACACGCCAACACACACAGGTATGCAGTGTCTCTTCAAAATAACGTAAAAAATGATGTGCAATAAACGGACACTTCGAATAGCCCAGGCTACTTTGGACTGTCTTTAGACTTTGAATAAGCTAACGACAATTCCAACTGCAAGGTCCTAAATTGAAACGAGCGATAATGGTCCCGAATTAAAGAACGTCTCAGAATGCCACACATGCAACATATAACCAGCGACAAGCAACGAGTGGCAGACAGAGTGTGATGTTCCTTATATTCTAGCCCAGGCTACTTTGGACTGTCTTTAGACAAATGACAGTTCCAACTGCAAGGTCCTAAGTTGAAACGAGCGATGATGGTCCTGAATTAAAGAACGTCTCAGAATGCCACACATGCAAAGCATAACCAGCGACAAGCAACAGGTGGCAGACAGAGCGCGATGTCACATATAGGCCACCAGAGACTGTTTTTGAGTCACACCGTTGCACATTTCATATGAAGCATCATTCCACAAAATGGTTTGTTTTCTCTATCGTCAAGTTATTCAATAGGCTAAGCATATAACCTTGACTCAAAACAGCTGTTAGGATTATGTCATTTTGATTTGTAAAAAATGTCACATGCAGCCATGCTTAAATTCTGCTCACTTCACATTTATTATATTATTATATTATCTGTAGGCCTATTCATTATTGAATGCTTACCTGGAATTATGTTTTTCCCTATCATCCTATTTTTAAAGCAGGCCTCCCTGCAAGCATGTAATTGGGCTTCAGGAATAGCATGTTTGAACGGGCACTGCACTAGTGTCATAAATGTTTATGACTTGTTTATGACACGTTCATGACAGTGTCATGTCACTCTTATGTCGACACTGCCAAGTAAAGTGTAACCGAAATCACAATGGATGCCCTTTTGTCAATTCAATTGTGTTTCTATGGGCTCTGTAGCATATTATGTAGGTTATTTTGCCAGGAGTATCTATACTTTGACTCAAACATGGCCATATCTGAGGTCCATGAGACTTCTGAAAATAAAGATATATTAATATAATTTTAAATATTTGCTCTGTTCGCCTTGCATAAACTTCATCACTGCTGAGAGAAAAAATCTCCAAAGCATGTCATGTCAAAGATTGTGACTGCCCTTTTGTCAATTCAGTTGTGTTTCTATGGGCTTTGTAGCATATTCTGAAAGTTTATATTTTACTTCTTCTTCAAGTTCTTCAAGAAAGTCATTCAGAGCATTCAGATGGGTTACATGCAGCTATTCCGACATGCCGCTACTTAGACATTGGCGTCTAATTGTCGAAGTGGCGACATTAACATTGATTTTCAAGCGTCCCACTATTGCGACATTTTTTTTTCCATTGTCGGAGTAGCGACACTTGACCTTTTCTTTCAAACGTCCTGCCATTCCGACACGAGGTCATTAACAGTGGCGTAGCCAGGATTTTTCAACAGTGGACTTTTGCGAAGTATAGGCCTAGGGTGGGCCTTTATTTTTTTATAAAAAGCGTAGCTGCAGGACCCCTATTGTTTCTGTACCGTTCATTTTTTGCCAAAATTCTGTAAAAGTCATACTGCAGCCTAAACCGTAACTCCAAAACTGTTGAAGTTTTCAGGTATGGTTACCAGTACCCCCCTCTACCCATAACACAAAATTTGGGGTACTGCACCCAAAGGTGGCGCTATTGGAAAAAAAAAGTTAATTATGCTTATTTCTCCTTACCAGATTGACCTAGACTCAAAATTATTTTATAATATTAATCTCTAAACTCAGATGCGTCTTTTTGGCCCTGGTCTTATGGTCTAAAAATGTTTACTTTTGCGCAATTTCATGGAAAAGCCAAACATTATGAAAAGTTTCACACTCTTCAAAAATAATCAAATCTTCACCAAAATTCTCACAGACAATGTTTAGACCAAGCCTCACAAAAGTTATCGCTCAGAATTTTGATATTTTGTTCCATTTCAGAGATATAGGCCAATAAAGTTAGACCACTTAGGCCTTTTTTCCTAGATCACCTATATTCCTATAAACCGTAAGTCCTAGAAACTTGACATTTTCAAGTATTGTTACCAGTACCCCCCACTACCCATAACCCAAAATTTGGAGTACTGCACCCAAAGGTGGCGCTCTTGTCAAAAACGCTTATTTCTCCTTACCTGATTGACCTAGACTCAAAATTCTTTCATTATATTAATCTCTACATTCAGATGCATCTTTTTCACCCTGGTCTTATGCTCTAAAAATGTTTACTTTTGCCACAATTTCAGAGAAAAGCCAAACATCAAAAAGTTTCACAGGCTTCAAAAATTATCAAATCTTCACCAAAATTCTCACAGACAATGTTTAGACAAAGCCTCACAAAAGTTATAAATTATTTGAATATGTTGTTTCATTTCAGAGATATAGGCCAATAAAGTTCGACCACTCAGCCCATTTATCCTATATCACCTATATTCCTATATGAGTTTTTTCTTGGATAACAACCATACAACCATCATTAGGTGGATACCATTAACAGTGCACATTTTCAGATCTGTACTCTTTTTTATAAAGCCCTTAATTCTATTGTCAAATGTATGCTAGGAATTTTCTTGTGTGTGTTTGCCAACACAAATTTTCACCATGTGAATGTGACTATCCAATATGTAGGATTGTCAGTGGCTCAGTGGGATAATGCCTAGTTCTGGTGTTTGTTAGGTTGAGAGTTCGAATCCTGGTAGAGCTTTAGGCTCAACCTGCATATGCTATTGGTTATTGAAAATTCACACCATTGAACAGCACCTGAATGACATCAGGCAATCAACATACACAGTCATTAGTTGCCAAGAATCAGAATGCCGAGACACTCTGACATTTAGGGGAACTTCTTTGTTTACTATTTTTCCTTCATCATTAAGTTTATCATATTTATATTTCATCCATTAGTGTTCTTCTCTACAAATGTCTAATTGCCCCAGAATTTCAAAAAGTTTTCAGGTGTACTCTTTCAGGAAAGCCCTTCATTTTATTGTCAAATGTATGCTTGGAGTTTTTCTTGTGTGTTTATCAACACACATTTTCACCATGTGAAAGTGACTGCCCAATGTGTATCACTGTCAGTGGCTCAGTGGGATAATGCCTTGTACTGGTGTTTCTTAGGTTGAGAGTTCAAATCCTTATTACAGCTTTAGGAGCAATGTGCACATGCTATTGGTCATTTAAGATTCACACCATGGAACAGCACCTGAATGACATCAGCCAATCAACATTCACACTCATCAGCTGCCAAGAATCAGAATGTCCGGACTCTCTATTACATTTAGGGGAACTTCTTTGTTTACTATTTTTCCTTCATCATTATGTCTATCATATTTATATTTCATCCATTAGTGTTCATCTCTACAAATGTCTAATTGCCCCAGAATTTCAAAAAGTTTTCAGGTGTACTCTTTTAGGAAAGCCCTTCATTTTATTGTAAAAATGTATGCTTGGAGTTTTTCTTGTGTGTTTACCAATACACATTTTCACCATGTGAATGTGACTGCACAACATGTAGGATTGACAGTGGCTCAGTGAGATAATGCCTTGTACTGGTGATCCTTAGGTTGAGAGTTCAAATCCCACTTGAAGCATTAGTGTTCGAATGCTTTTGGGTTGTGGAGGTTAGCATACTAGAATAGAATGATGTTGGGTTCTGGAGGTTAGCACACTATAACATTACAGCTACTTGTCAGGCAAGTATAACCGTATAATTATAGGCTGTATATCTTATTGACTCCGATACAGCTGTAGCCTATAATTGTTTGTTATTCTTATAATATTTGTCATTTCTTATACATATTTAGTCGGCTCTTCCACGTGGCAGAACAACTCTATATCGGTTAGGGATATCACGCATGAAACAATGCTGCAGAAACACGAAAATACGACTTTGAGTTTAGTAGGCTATAATTTTCAGTTCCTGTTTATCTATTGCACAATGGGTAATAATTTAAAGGAATCATGTTGCAGTCTTGTAAATAGTGACCCTGCAAGATCCCTAGTCATTGCAAAATCATAGTCTGTGACTTAAAACTCTATTACTTGTCTTTAGATGTGAGAGGGTCTGAGACTGTAGTCTTTCAAAAATCTTTTCCAAATCTTTGCAAATCTTTCCAAAGTCTGTCAGTGTAAGGAGGGCTTGAGGTGAAAGTGCTGTGGAGAAATTGCAGGATTGTTTGGCTCTGCCACCTAACCACACCCAGTTTACCTGCTGGGAAACCCTGTAGCTCCGGAGCAGGGGCTCAGACCAGGATAAATTGTTTGCTCGCCCTCAGTTCACTCTTTTGTTCATCTCAACCCAGCACTCCAGTGTGTCCTGCTCTGTGTGCTCACTTTAATGACCCTCACTATGACTTGTGTCTTGTTTATCAGTTTGTAGAGTAGCTCTGCCATCATGTGTAAAGTTAAGGTCTTTGTTTGTTGGTTTGGTGTGTTGGAGTCCCATGTGAGAGATGATTAGGTGATGTTGGTTGACTTGGGATGTCAAGTATTGTTTAGTTGTACCTTATATAGCCATATGATTTCAGTTTATTGTTCAAATGTCAATTGGTTTGTTTTGAGTTGGGATCTGTACTGATTTACCCCATTTCACTGATTACTCCATGTTCTGTTTGTTTCCTCTTTGATGCAGAACACATACAAGTAAAGAACAAAAGAACAGATGAATTGAAACTCAAATAAAGTTCACTTGTGTTGCACCGAAACCTTCCATCTCCGTGTCATCACTCCATACCATTGAGCCTTCTGACCGAGGCTCTGCCTGCTCGCCACACACTCACTCTACCTCGACCCACATCGCCCCCTACAGTTCCTTCAGTTGGGTTGTGGAGGTTAGCATACTAGAATAGAATACTGTTAAGAATACTGTTGGGTTGTGGAGGTTAGCACACTATAACGTTACAGCTACTTGTCAGGACTTGTCGTGCAAGGCAAGTATAACTGCATAATTATAGGCTGTTCATCTTATTAACTCCAACTCAGAACCCACCCCGCCACTTCACCCCGCCACTTCATACATAAAGTATTTTTATTGACTGTCTATGCACAATTTCAACCACATTTTGCTGCTCTTATTTTTTCATTATTATATGTGCCCTCTTATTTACTTATTTCACTTACTTTTTTGTTTACTTGAATGTCATGTTTGTCTGTGGACCTAAATTGGTAAAATATGTCTTGTCTTCACCGTGGGATAGTGAGAAACGTAATTTCGATCTCTTTGTATGTCTGGAACATGTGAAGAAATTGACAATAAAGCTGACTTTGACTTTGACTTTGATGTGCTGGATGGTGTGCTTCCTTTATGAAAGTAAGTGTTTTATACAGTTAACGTTACAGACATAATGAGTCATGTTGTAGTGGTCCACATAAATGTGCCCCTTCTGTTATTAGAATGCTAAGCGGAGATTTTAACATCATTCATTTCTTGTGTGGCTAGAAGCTAGGTAACTAGGTCATAGGGAGGAGATGTTGCTGTACAAACAATGTTTTGTGGTGGCATTTCACGTCGCGATGTTTTGAAATCTGTCTAACAATCACGAGGGAACAATTTTGCATTGTAGGCATAACTAAGGGATGCAGTAACACCACCAACAACAACCAAAACTAGCCTAGCCATTGTTTACATGTACATTAAATGTAACATTTCATTGTGAATCAAATTAAAAGATTCTCCTCTTTGCAAACGTTGGCATAGGCATATGGTGACAGATTAATTTAATAATGTTGCTGCGTGAATCACGGTAAGCGCGAATGAAGTGGCCACTTCTTAATAGGAGTCACTGTATGGAAGTTACTCTAAGTAAAATAGAGATGTTTAAAATAAGATAAAGTTAGGATATGCCCGCTTGACAACGGCAGAGATAACTGGCCTTTGGCCATAGCAACCATCCATTTAGAACGACTGGCCTTCATAGCAACCAAGGATCTTAGCTGTGATTCATGTAGCTACAGTATGCATACAATGTGATGCAAAGTATAGAAAGGTGATGAAATATACAGAGACAGGTCAAGAAATATAGTGCAATGTAGACAGTAGTATACAGTTGATTTACAGAGGGTGGTTTAGAGTAATATGAATTAAATATAAATATGTGCAGTGTATTAGCAGTTATCTCATACAATAAGTAGAATAATGTATGTAGTAGTAACATTATAATAGTAGAAATAATAATATAGATATATGCAGTGTATTAACAGAATATAATAAAACAGAATAAATATGGATATTCAATATGACAAATATATAACAGATATGTACATAACATGTGCAGTGTGGAAATAGTGTCATTGTAGGACAGAAACAACATTATAAGAGTAGTAAGAATAAGTCTGTGTGCAGGATGAATAGTATAAAGATCAGTAGAATAACTATGTATAAATGTAATTACAGTAGGCCTATGTACATTTGTAAATAAATTAATTTTATTTAATCGTAAAAGTAAATTGCATTCAATTAAATTGCAATTAAAAATCTTTCCAGTAGGCTTTAATGTCACGCAGAATGTACAACCAAAGCTGAGCTTGATCAACTACAACGTCTAAAGAACCAGAACTTGAGTGTAGTTTTTTGCTGGGTCCCAGGCCATGTTGGTCTGAGGGGAAATTTGAAAGCGGACAGTGCTGCTAAGTAAGCCCTCAATGAAGAAGTCACAGAATGTCAAATCCCTGCCCCAGACCTTAAACCTATACTGAACTCTTACATCTCAGATAAGTGGCAATCTGAATGGGATTAATGTACCAACAACAAGCAAGGAATGTGAATTTTGGCACATTTTCATGATCCACTGGGTCGTTATGGGCCACACAAAATACGGTGTTGCTAAAATTACTCCTATTGTGGCTATTAGAGACATGCGTTCGTGAGTATCCAGGTACATTCAATGAATTAAGTAAAATACATTCAGACACACAAAAAAAACCATCACTAATGTTGTGGACATTCCTTTATTCTGAGATACATCAATAGGCTCTCAAAACAATCCCAAACAGACATAAGGTCTTTATAGAGCAAATCCATATAGATTATTTGTCAAATAAACCAGTAAAACAGAATTAGGGGATGGAATATATAACATTCAGACTCATAGCTCATATTTCTAAAATAAATCAGTGAAAAAGTATCCTGACAAACAAGCAGCATTTTAATGCCTTAGTCATATTTCATAATTTCACATTTTTCTCTAGGTTACCTGATAGCCCAGTTTGAGAGGTGCAAGACGCGTGACATTATTTATTTTTGCAGCCAATCACTGCTGTTGTTTTATTTTATTGATTTGATTTTAGTCATAGAAGCTAAATTCGAAGGCAGGCCACAGGTAAACGCCAACGAACCGCATTTACCCCGCAAGGCAATAGTTGAATAGAGCTTTTGAGGTATTGCCAAAAAGCCAGGTTCAGCATAGCGTATGTCACTGTCTGCTCACGTTGGTGACCGGACCAGGGCAAGCACACTTTCGCAGTTCCCGCCGGAAATGCAGTCTAGTTAATTAATATAGGTGGCCTGCACGCACAGTTTGTTTGATGCATGGAGTTTCCGACCGTTCTCCCCTGAGAGCTTAGAGTAGAGATGCACCGATTACAATTTTCTGGGCCGATACCGATTTCCGATTTTTCATAGAGTTTGACCTGCCGATACCGATTTTAGCCGATTCCGATTTCATTTCTTCTAACCATTTTACAGCACACACACAAATAGTTATTTTCTATATTTTCTTTGATAGAACATGTTAATATAGACGTGTAATCAACTTATCAATGATGAAATGGCTGTTAAAAAAAAAATGGAACCGGTGAGCAGACAGATTCTTTTTCAAGTCTAACTTCAGAAGCAGTAGGCTATCAAATTATGGATTAAGTTAAGTTATGGAACACCCATTTTATGCTTCTCACATCCAATATCCAACTAAAGATTTAAGAACAATTTTCATGATACATTTGAACATACTACCATGTAACATATTTTCATATGCATTGATGAATTTATGGGAGGGCGAGGGAAAAGTGGTAGTAGCCTAGGCTATCACGCAAACACAAGGGAGAAGTGCTAATAGCGATTAGGTGCTCCACCATATGAAAACAGTGCACGTCTGTTTTGCGGTGAAAAAATTAAATCCAAATTCCGGTTAAATTCATCAATTAGGCTATAGAAACTTTCAGAGACGACTGATTCAGTATTCAGAGCATCAGTTTTCTTCATTGTAGGCTACTATGTCAAAAGCAACTTTAACGTTTGTTTGCCTTTCTAATAGGCTATCGTTTGTTCACTTTCACAACATCCACTTCTCAATCTGCTAGACTAGGGTATTTTAAGGCATAGCCGCAGTCTACGTGCAGTAAATAGTTAGAGTATTTTTTTTTTTCAGTGGAGTAGAACTACTAGGGCTACTGTATGTCGCTGCTTGTTGACATCTTTGATTATTTTTAATATCGCAGTCGTTTATCTCCGTTCAGCAGGCTTTTGGTTCAGCTGTGGGCACGCAATTAGGCAGTGACGGGGGGTGATGAGCGATGTTTACGTAGCCTAATGAAGTGACAGCTTAGTAAATTCCACGCAGTAGGCCAATGGTAAAGCACAGCGTTTGCTGCATAGAAAAACTCACTAGCCTATTAGTGCTTTCTTTGTAGCCCTACATCCAGCCCTGAGTGTTGGCCTGGTTGCTAGCTTCTTCAAACTTTGCAAACTCAGCTGGGTGTTACAATTGTGGAGCACGAGTGTATTTGACCGGCATAAAATCGGCATGTCTCAGACTGACCGGCCGGTCGCCGGTCATGGCCGATCACGTGATCTCTAGCTTAGAGAATAAAATGAGGAGAGTTACCTGTGTTTTACATAATGTGTAACATTTATTCACATGGGCAGTTCAAAATCACCTAAGGTTTTGACTGAAATGTGTGCCGATATCAATTATTGGGAAAAACATTGTTTGGAGTGGATGGCGGGTGGATTGTTGCAGATGACATGACTACAGCTCATCCATGCATCTAGGATGTTGGAATTTGATAGGATACAGGAACTGCAGAGATAAATTGAAAATGAGGATTGGTAATGTCGGAATAGCGGTACTAAAAAAAATCGGGGGCATGTCTAAATAGAGGCATGTCGTAATAACGGGATGTCGTAATAAAGAGTGAACCCCATTCAGATGCTTGTTTCAATCATTACATGTAGGCTATGTAAATGTAAACTATTGGACTAATAGAACAATGGATTTACATTACATTACACTATTGGTGCTGGTAAGTGTATTAAATTAATAAAATAAATAGTAGTAGTAGTAAATTAATAATAAAAAAGAAGTAATCCAATACTTTACCTCAAGTGAAATTGACAACTTTTATTGGATATTTTACCAGGGGTATCTATAGGCTACTTTGGCTCAACCAATGGAATTGTGTACTTTTTCACCTCTGAATATGTCAAATAACACAGAAATATTGTCATTCCAGGGTTTCTACGCAGTATGGAAAACCTGGAAAAGTATGGAATTTGATTTTAGTAATTTCCAGGTCTGGATAAGTATGGAAAAAAGAAACAAGGGTATGGAGAAATATTTGTGTTTTCAGACTATTGCATTTGCAATAATCACATTTGCAATAATTCATTATGACCTCACTCGGGTCATAATGAACCATTCCTTCTGTTGTGTAGCTTAACTGTCAGTCCCCACCGTCAAGATACAACTATGATACAACTAAGATACAACTAAAAATGAACCAGCTAAATGGACGAATATTAAGTGTAATTTTTTAGTTCACTTCAGTTGTCCATACAGTTTGTTTTCACCGATTTATCCTTAACCAGATGTGGCAATGTAGAGAATATGGTCAGAAAAATCTACCGAGAAGTTTGAAAATTTGAGTATGGAAAAAGTATGGAATTTTGAAATGGAAAATGTATAGGAACCCTGTCATTCATTCTGTCTCATTTTCAATATCATCAAATGAGAACATATGCGATCAGTAGTCCCCTTTTCCCCACCATTTAACAAATTTGAAAGGTACACTGAACATCTCACAGATTTTCAGTTGGTTTGTTTTGGTTTCCTTTGCCACCAGGCCCTCTTGGATCCTCTCGCCCAGTGCCCGTGCTGGCTGTTTCACAGTATCCCATGAGCTCCAGATCCCATCCCTTGTGCGAAGTGGCAGATGACGTGGGGGCCCTGTGACGGGGCCAAAGCGAGAGAAAACAGCACAGTCCTCCTGTATCAGCCTCCAATCCCACACAGCGCGCGAGCATCACATACTGTAAACGTCACCGCAGTGTAGGCGAGGAGTCTGTCGAATTGAATTGCGCTTGGTGCTGTGCTGTACTGGCTCGGAACATGCTAAACAGGGTCAGCCCTGGGGGAGCTAGCTGCCTGTGTGTGTTGTCGTGTGTGTGTGTGTGTTTTGTTTGTTGGTGTGTGTGTTTTGTTTGTTGGGGTGTGTGTGTGTGTGTTTTGTTTGTTGGTGTGTGTGTGTGTGTGAGAGAGAGAGTGTGAGTGAGTGTGTTTATAGAGCACTTTGGCGTCAGAAACAGCGGCGCAGCAACAGAGTAGCAGGAGACATGACAGCCATACGCTCCCACTACAGTGCTTTAAACGCGGCCAACACACCAACATGGGGCAAACTTTCTCTCCTCTTTCTCTCTTCCTCCCTCTCTGTCTGTCTCTTGCACGGTCTTGCATCTTCCTCAGATTAAAAAGAAAACAAAACCACCAACAGTAACGGTGGCATGTTAACACACACAGCGATGAAGTTTATGAGGTGAGGCAGAGCATTATCTTGGCACCAGGGACCGTGCTGCGCTTAAGTGCTGCGTAGCCATTAAGCACCGCAGAGATTTGTCGGGCTCGAAAGATGGCAGCTTAGTGTCTGTGGTTATAAAGGGGGAGACGATCTGGTGGCCACTTGGGCTTGCTGGCCCTTACTAATGGAATCAGAGGTAATGAGCTTCGGTCCGGCGGAGAGAAGAACAAGAGGAGAAAGGAAGGGGTGAAAAAATAAAATAAATAAATGTGATTCCAGTTATTTTCCATTGATCTAAGCAGATGACCTATTTTCTCGCCTTTGTGACTCCAAATTCACTTGGTAGACAATGACTCCAAGAAGGAATCTAATTTGGCAGGGTAGAAGCGGTGAGCGTGACATGGAAAAGCCAATAAACTTCCAAGCGTGGAGTTTGACAAAAGACAGGCAGCTGAGCAGGGGCACAGGTATGAGGAGAGTGCTCACTCAGCACACACACACAGAACACTCATAAACAAACACAAACACAGTGTGTATATTTGCACACACACACACACACACACACACATTCATACACGCATTCACACACACAAATACATGTAAACACACTTGCAAATAAAGATAGACAAGCACACAATACATACACAGACACAAACACACTCCTCAACACACAGTCAAGGCTAAGCCATTGTGACTGCCTTCATAAAAAATGGACAGTGTAGATGGATGCCATTGGAAAGAAGGCCCTGTGTTTAGAGAATATGGGTGATGAAGAGCCTTTGGATGATTCTGACACAATGTAAATATTCAGAGACAAGCACAATGAATGTTCTTAATTATTAACACACAGAGACAAGGCAAACAAACTGAAATGTTGGGGCAGTGGTTACTTTCATATGCAGCTGGATACTGCTGTGATAAAAACACAAGAAATCTACAATAACCTTTTAACTTTGAACAAAAATTTCAATCTGAAAAGGTAACTTTCTCACATCGAGCACACCGAGCTACTTTTCTCTGATTTCTTTGTGTCGGCAGATGGAAGGCGAAATGCTTTCAAGAAAATTCAACCGAATGGCCCCTAATCTCATTCTCTGAGGTGTCCTCATGCGGGCCGAACACATTTGTATTCATGCAGAGTGGTCAGTGGCTAATGTGCACAGAACGAAGGGCCATTGTAATTACACAGACCGACACAGCCTGATCAGGTCAGTTGGCACATGCAGGCCGACACACACAATTCATGGCGAGGTGGTGACACTGATAAATCAAGGTTGAAGGGAAAACAATGGCTCCACTGTGTTTTTGGACCACGTACAAGAACACTTTCGTCGACCTATTTTTCGGTCACAACTTATGGTGAGGGGATGATGTCGAGATCCGTTTGCCCACCTCAGACCCTTCCCTCCCTTATCACACACACACACACACACACACACAACTTCTCAAAATCTCCTCAGCTCAGGGGTGGGGAACCTCAGTGGTTCTCCGGTGCTGCGGTGAAAGGTGGGGACCGTTGTTCCTCGCGGTGAAACCGAGTGTTCCCGTTTTGTTGCCGCTCTGCTTCGAGCGGCTCCATTATCTTGACAGATTCCCATTTGTAATGCAAGCCCCACTCGCTTTCATGATGCCCACATTTCAATATCCCCCCATTTCATGATGCCCACATTTCAATATCCCCACATTTCAATATCCCCCCGCATCAACGAACAATCCAGTCAGGCCCACGGGGCGTCAGAGATCTGCCAATCCAGCTTTTGTGATGTGGGTCCAACCCAACTGAACCCCCCCCCCCCCCACACCCACACACACACACACACACACACACACACACACACACCCACCGCCACCACCACTCCCACAGACTCCCTGTGGTAGTGATTAGTGAATATGCAATCATCTCCATCATTAGGTCTGGCCCTCCAGAGAGGATACACCAGGAGCTTGGTGACCTGAACTCACTCACCCTCCTACCCTGCCTCCTCCTCCTCCTCCTCCTACCCTGCCTCCTCCTCCTACCCTGCCTCCTCCTCCTCCTCCTCCTCCTCCACTGCCTTCTCCCTCACATGCCCAGTGTTGCATAGTCAAATGCCCTTCCCATTTATCCCCATCCAAAAGAGGAAACGTCCCCCTAGAACCATCTAGAGAGGCCAGTCTAAAAGCTACTGACCCAGACAAGACAATCGCTAGTGTGAGGAACAAAGAGGTGCAGCAGGCAAGAGGGTGGAGGTGGAGAGAGAGTGCGGGCTGGCTGAGGTCTTCAGAGGTGGATCTCTCTTTTCCTCAGTGTCCGACCTGCTGATATGGCCACTGGCACTGTCCGATCCTCCTCACATCCTGGTCCAGCGCTTGCATGAGCACCGGCCAAATGAGTTAATAAATAAATAAATAAAGCAGCACAGGACCCTGTGCTCATCTCTCTTCCCCTCCTCTGTGCTGCTCATCTCTCTTCCCCTCCTCTGTGCTGCTCATCTCTCTTCCCCTCTCCTGCTCCCTCCATCCGTCTGTCCGTCTGACCGGCCAGCGGGCCGACTAGGGTCCCCCAGGGTTCTGGCGCTGCTCCGCTCCTCGTCTTCAAAAATGTCTCTGTCTCTCGCCTCCATCTCTTTCATCCGTGTCTCTCTCTCTGCTGGGCATCAGGGCTAATCTGACGCAAGCGAGTACAAACTTCCTAACGCTGTGCTGCGCGGCGCGTAGCATTACGCTACTGGAGCTCAGAGGAATCTAATGACAGGGTTCCCACACCAAGCGGGGCATCATGGCGTCAGACAAGCCAAGTGCACAACTAGCCATTACTCCTCACTGGCTAGCTAATTATGGCCTTCCATTGCTCCCATCTTGAGTGTGTGTGTGTGTGTGAGTATGTGTGTGTGTGTGTGTGTGTGAGTATGTGTGTGAGTATGTGTGTGTGTGTGTGTGTGAGTATGTGTGTATGTGTGAGTATGTGTGTGAGTATGCAGAGCTGCCAACCCTCACGCATTCGATTGGTCTAAGAGCATGTGGAGCCAATCAAATGAATGAATCTCACTCTCAATGTGTGAGAGTTGGCAGCTCTGGTATGTGTGTGTGTGTGAGTATGTGTGTGTGTGTGTGAGTATGTGTGTGTGTGTGATTATGTGTGTGAGTATGTGTGTGTGTGTGAGTATGTGTGTGTGTGTGTGTGTGTGTGTGTGTGTGTGTGTGAGAGTATGTGTGTGAGTATGTATGTGTGTGTTGATTTTCTTTTTTCTTCTTTCTACTCTGTTTTTTCCCCACCTCCTCCACCTCCTCCTCCTCCTCCTCCTCCACCTCCTCCTCCTCCTTGTCCTCCTCCACAAGTGTGCACTGCCAACAGCCAAGCACACACATAAAGGCCAGCTTCATTGATGGTCTCAGTTTCGGGCCCTTAATTAAGCCAAATGGGAGCGGCCGCTGCCAGGGTTCAGCCCAGCTACAGTGTTTACATGCCGATATGCCGGAGACAGCCTCATTTGCGCCTCCTACAAACAGCCCCGCTGCCCAAGCCTCCTCCGAATCACTGCCCGACTGACTGGGGGCCCCTGAATCTGGGATTTTTTTATATAGTGTCTGGACCAGAAGGGGCAGGGCAGAGGGGGTAGCATCGTGGCTGGACTGTGTGGACTGATGTGGCAGGGAAAGAGGTTTTGGCATCTTCTGTCTGATAGCAGTATGCAGGTCACCAGTGGTGGCAGGCAGCTCATGTCACATGGCAGTGCACAGTAGAACGTTGTTAATAAAAAGGTTTATTAAGTCTTTTAACATTTTCAATATTGTTTTTACACACAGACCTCTTGTAAAATCTTTACAGGCTTACCTGTAAAATGATTATGAGGGCAAGCCTCATTATATCAAAAGAACATTTAATTTCACTTAAGCAATTTCATCCATAAATGGACACTAATCAATTCATCAAATGCCTCTTACCACTTCCATAAAGCAAATTGCATAAGATGAGAATGGAAGGAGGTGACAAAATCTTGATAGAGAATATAAAATGATAGAGTGCTAACTTCTGTCAGATCAGGTCATCATCACATCCTCTTGCACTCACTGTGTCTGTGGTTCAGACTGAGTTTCCGTGGGAGTTTATTACATCAGGCAGATGGCAGTATAGTAGAGGTGGCTGCACATTTACATACATCTGCCCACATACAGTGATCATACTTCGCAAGGTCTGGTGGTCATGCTGTAGACTGTGCTGTGTGTGTGTGTGTGTGTGTGTGTGTGTGTCTGTGTGTGTGTGATGTAATAAGGACTCCCATACAAGCCCCCTTTCCCATACAGTGGGCATCGCTTTCAAATGACCACTTCAGTCACGCATTACGAGGCGTGAAGCTGCGTGAAGCTTTAGTACCACTTTCAGCCACTGTGCGTTGCTCTGCCACTGTACATCGCTCTGCCTGCCGCCCCTTCTGAAAAAGCAGGAGACTTGCCGAGAGTAATCCCAGCCTACGAATTCAATACCAAAATAAATCATGCATAATTAAACATTACCTCGATTTAGGCTACTTGGGTATGTCTTAAGGCTTGACTACACGGTGGTAACGAAAATCGAAATTTGCTGTCTACATTATTGTCAGTGTTGGGGGTAACGCAGCTACGCAAATCAAAACAGTGGTGTGATAATTGAGAAATAACTGTTCAGAATTAATCTGTAGCCTTGGGTAGGCTTCTGCAGAAAACAATGTTATTGCCGATTTAATACTATCTGGCGACGTTTTTAACAGGCTACGCAATAGAGGCTTAGACAACTATGAGCCACGTTTTGGTTTCGTAAATTAATTTGCCCTACTTCTTGACTGCAATGTAGTCAATTGACTGCTTGACATGTCATTTTTATTTTTCTGTACAATAAATAAATACATCTGCTTTATGCCGCAGAATTACATTCATATTTGGCTGACTTCTGCAGACGCGCAAAAAAAACACTGCCAGGCCATCCTTAAAAATATTTTCATTTGCCGGAACCCGACCGACCCTGTCAATTTAGAACCGACCCAAATTTTTTTTTTTCCCCTTTTAGTCTGACCGACATGCCGGTTGTACACTTGCGTTAAGACCGACCGATTTTTTTTTACTCTAAACAACCAATACAAATAGAATACTATTTATTTTAGTAGGCCTAAGTATTCTGAATATAAATTGCCTACATACAAACGTAGGCTCTCTTAAATAAAACCCTGTGGTGTCATCTCTACACCATTGGTTTACGCATGTCACACTATGGCCTATACGCTTTCTTTCATTCACACAAACATCTCGACTCAACGCTTATTACTTGGCACGAAGCTCTGGAAGAACTGTGCCCAGAACTGTGCCCAGAGTACACAACTGTTTCACCAGCACATTTAAATGACTTGACTATAACCAAAGTCAAGAAATATAACCATACAAATGTTTCAAAATGAGAAATTTCGGCTTTGTCTGAACTGGCCATTGTAGGCTACGTAAAAAATAAACAAGTAGGCATAGTCCCTATCCAATGATATCGGCAATTGTTTGTTTTCCAAAGTAAGAATTTCACTTCACCATGCACCTTCGACAATGAATAGCTCATTACACTTACTGTTGAACGTAGGCCTAACTGGTATCATTACAAACATTATTCGGTGTCCTAAACACTGGCATTTTATGGCATTGTGTCATGTAAGGTCGTTGCAAAATCTAGAGAAATGTGTGAGGTGGTCAGCGGGGGATAATTGAGACACACATTGGATTGTGTTATTACTTGCATTCCACACTATCCACAGCTGTGGTATCGGGGGTAGGAGGATTACTGTTAGCGCAGGCTTTATATAAAATCTGAGAATGCGTGCGCTACACAAGGACAGAAGATGATGAATAGCTGAATAAAAAGGCCTAGTCTAAATGAATCAAGAGTAAGGCAAAACAAATAGCCTAGTAGCCTAATGAAACATACGGATGGATGCATGGATGGATAGATACTTTATTGATCCTCAAGGGGAAATTGAAGGGTCTCAGTAGCATACAGACATAACACACAACATGCACTTATAGCAGAAATGGTAAACATAAGTATAATATAACTAAACTCCACTGTACAATAAAGACAGTAGAAGATAAGACAGATAAGAAAACTAACAAAACTAAACACTAAATACACTATATAAGTTAAATTAAGAAAGTCCAATGTGCTTGAGGGTGATCAAGCATAAGACGCTTGTAGTGACAGGCTAAAGGGAGTGAGTGTCATGGTTAAGGTGCAAAAAGTAGTCCAACATTAGTCCAACAGTGCAAGAGTAAGGTCTAGAGACCAGCATAAATAATATAGACAAACAGGAGAGTTACATGCCCACCAAAAAACTATTTCAGTGCAAGAACAGGTTGAGGTAATAGGGTTATAGCTATTCATTCATTCAGTATTGAATCAGAAGCCTGACCGCAGCCATTGATCATGTGTGCTAATATAGCATGAAAAACAGTGTAGCAGTAAAACAGTAGTGAAAACATTAGGCTGTGTACAATAGTAAAACAGTAGTAAAACAGTAGTAAGCAGTAGTGGGCAGTCAGTACTCAAAAAACATGGACATGGAGAGGCAGACAGACTAAGCAGAGAAGTCTATCCCTCCTCTTCCCTTTAGTGAGGCATTGAACAGTTCAATGGCCCTAGGAACAAATGTCTTCCTCAGCCTCAGCCTTGATGTAGTATCTTTGCAACATTATTAAATTAATCTGTTACTATGCCTATGCCTACGTTTGCAAAAGAGAACATTTTAATTTGATTCACAATAATGTTACATTTAATTTACATGTTGACAATGAGTAGCCTAGTTTTGGTTGTTGTTGGTGGCGTTATTGCATGTTAGTTATGCCTACAATGCAAAATTGCTTCCTCACGATTGGAAGCTCCTGTAGCTGCATAGGATTTCAAAACAGGCGAAATGCCACAAAACCGGTTTGTGAATAGGTCTGTGAGTTAGGAGTCCTCTTGACTTCTTTTAAGCTGTCACAGCTGGTGGGAAGGTGTGATTTGTTGGGGGCAGGGCCGGATTAACTGGGCACAAATGTCTGATGGCCCCCCCTGCCCCCCAGTCAACGTGAATCCGGTGGTCAGTCAATAGGCTATGCCAAAATAGTTTTCAACATTTTGAATATTAGTGTCGGGTGAATTAGGAAATGTTCTCAAAGTAGCCTTATGGCTGAAAGCTGCTTGGGACAGTAGCCTTATGGCTGAAAGCTGCTGACAGTAGCCTAGAATAAATGCATGGGGAAAAAACTTCCCCATGACAAAGACATCGTAAAACACTGAAAGTTAATATTTTGTCACTAACATACATCTGTCCTTTGTCAAATGTGTTATGTTCCAAGTAGCCTAGTGCGTAATTCTGCTTCATAAAGTTGAACAAATACATTTGCTTATTTCACATAAAAATATAAATAGCCAGTTAGGGTCTACAGTGCAGAGTTGGTAAGTTATGGTAGGCCAACTTGGAGTGAACATGAATACTTAAATAGATTAACATCAAGTTCGCCTTCAAGCAAGGAAAATGATGATTTGAAGACATCTGTTTCGTTGGAAGGGCAAGAGGTAGCAACAGGGCAACACAGAGACAGGCCCGATGGCAGGGCTGTTATGAGAGTATTAAAATATGGGATATTCTACGGGAAAACATTAAAACGGCAAGACAGCGGGGGGAAGTTAAAATACGTGAGAAACACGGAAGAAGTTGGCATGCATTGTTTCGGTCCCCGTGCACAGGGATTATTTGTCATATTATTAATCACATATAATGATGACCGCTGCGCAGTGAAAGGAGGGTAGGGGACACAGTTTTCTGTGAATATCTCCAGAACCGTAGGGTTTAGGAGGACCATTTTTTGTATGTTGATCTCAAGGGGCCATGTCAACCCATTCCATAACCACTCATTTCATGTATAGCGCCACCTAGTTAAAAACAAAAAAAGTAAAAATGAGGTGTTGTAATCGCAGGTATCTGTGACCTAACATAGTCAAAACTGCACGAAATTGGAAGTGTAGGATCATTATGACACCCTCTGAATTCACGCCAAGTTTCGTGGAATTCCGTTCATGGGGGGCCACACAATAAATTAATTTATGTTACTATACACCAACTGGCCTGTAGGTGGCCGGAGACAGTTTTCTGTGAATATCTCGAGAACCGTAGGACCTAGGAGGTCCACCTTTTTTTTGTATGTTGGTCTTAAGGGGGCATGTCAACCCATCCCATTACCACCAATTATTTCATGTATAGCGCCACCTAGGTAAAAATTTAAAAAAATTAATCACAATATCTCTGGCTGACATGGTCAAAACTGCACGAGATTGAAAGTGTAGGATCATTATGACACCCTCCGAATGCATGCCAAGTTTTGTGAACTTTCGTTCATGGGGGGCCTTGCAATAAAATAATTTATGTGTACATTTAGTGACCATACACCAACAAGGATTCCCGGGACACTGAAAGACCGGGGTACACGAAACTTGGTGTGCATGTAACCCCACATGGATAGCATGGAACCATCGTTTTTTGTTTTGATCTGTAGTCCCCCCGCTGTTCTGGACCCCCGAAAGGAGGGTAGGGCAGACACAGTTTTCTGTGAATATCTTGAGAACCATAGGGCCTAGGATGACCAATTTTTTCCGTATGTTTGCCTCCAGGGGTCATGTTAACCCATTCCATGTGCACACATGTGCATAAACAGATACACACGCACACACATACATTTACAGTAATCATACGTATGACACATACTCACACAGTAGACATATGTACGCATGCATGCACATGCACAAACACACATATGCAGGCAAACACACGCACACACACACACACCCACATCCACAAACATAAACATGTACACGCACACATGCACACAATTCAAGAATTTCTCAGAATTATGAACAGGCAAGATGGGGGTGGGGTTGTATAAAATGAATTTTACATGTGAAATCTATGAACTAATCATGTTTTGGTACTTGTTGTCAAGCAGATACCAGTGAGAATTGAGTGTGGACAATGCAATTTAGTGAGACAGTTAGAATCATATAGGCCTTTCAGCGTGATTTATTTTTGTGGAAAAAATGTGCTGGACTGGGCGGCGGTCACATCTAGTTATTTGTGAAATTGTGCAAACAGGCGCAACACATTTGAAAAGGAAGGACTGGTAGCATGCAAGCTCACGGGAAAGATTGATTTAAGAACCTTATCACAGTGTGTGGCTGTGGCGCAAAGCAGCGCGGGCGGAAGACAGCGACAATTGGCAGGGGAGGGTCATGTCTTTTTTAACAATTCTGTCAGAGGGTCATTGAACAATTTCTAGCAGGCAAGGGAGGGTCATGCAACTTTTGACTGAAGCACTCAAAATTCCTCCGGTGGACCCTTCAATAAATAACGAACAGTCCCTAGATTGCTGCTGGGCTATATGTCTTGGTTCATGTCTGTTAACAACTCATTGCCGTCAAACGCGTAGCCTATCTCGCGGTTGCATCTATTACAAACAAACTTGCAATGTGAACGTCTGGCATTGGGAAGAGCACTAAATGCTCTACTGAATAAGCACGAAGTCAAACCTTTAGATGAAAAACACTGTTTAATAATCAAAAAAATAAACCGCTAATGTAAAGTAAATATCAAAAATCGTTTATCGCCTGTAACTCCGTGATAACAGGACGTAACAGGAAGGCATTTGGCTGAGCAACGGAGGTTAATATGCTCTATATTTTTTGCACTCGGAGAAAACCAGAATGTTTAATTTGTCCTGCGTTTCTTCTACGGCTGCAAACGGGATTCACTCGCAGTTAACCAAATATTTCTTTATTAGGGCAGGGCAGGCATATTTCTGGCTATTAAATTATTTCTAAACCAGTCTGCTAAAGTCTGTAGTGAAGTCTGTGTAGGGTTTTCCAGGCTCCATTTCTTTTTACGAGACACCCTGCTCACTTGAGCCATCTACCGGTTGTTTGGGTTGTTGCAGCGTCTCACTGGGAAAATACAAATTAAAGTCGCGTAATACCGCGTGATCCCACGCGCGGACCGCGAGTGAAGCTGGCCAAGTCGAAGCACTGCCCACTGTATGTCCCTGGTGAAGCAGGCCTATGGGCCTGTGTATTGACTGGCCTTAATTGCGAAGCACAGCAGATCAGCCTCTTTACAGACCACACTGCCCACTGAAGATCATGGGTCTCCTGGAAGTGACAGGCCTCAGGTCCAGTAACACTGCTCTGAGATAGGGAGAGAGAGAGAGAGAGAGTTTGTGTGTGTGATAGAGATTCTAGTGAAGAGTGAGTATGTAGGTGAATGCGTTTGTGTGTGTCTGTGTGTGTGCCTGTGTGTCTGTGTGAGAGAGAGAGAATGTGTGTGTGTGAGAAAAAAAGTGTGTGTGTGTATATACTGGATAAGAGTCACATGAGGTTGATGGATGTACATGTGTTTGTGTATGAATGTGTTTCAGAAATAATCCTGTGTGGAGCGCTCCTGCAGGTAGGGAATAATCCACCAAATCCCTCACATCACAATGCACCTAGGACAGCTAGTCTTAGTTTATTTACAGCACGTGCTTGGTGCATTCTCAGTGCTAAAAAAAACACAGTGCAACGTGGTGTGTGGATAAAACCTTGAAGCTTTTTTTCTGAGAAAAATTATGTTTGTTCATCCTAAGCTCCTCACCAATTCTCACCATACCGAAGATAAATACATGTGTGTATTTGTATGTGTGTGTTTGTGTCTATGTACCCATTTGCATGTGTATGTGTGTTTGTGTGATAGAGAGAGAGAGAATATGCATGTGTGTGTGTGTTTGTGTGATAGAGAGAGAGAGTATGCATGTGTTTGTGTGAGTATGCATGTGTGTGTGTGTTTTTACACACCGCTAGGGGGCTGATTTGTTGAACGAATGGAAAACATGAAATGACACATCCTTCAGAACATTTCTATAATATCACAGCAAAGTCCTAAATAGGATCTTAAACTTGCACTGGCATTTGGCCAAAGACTCTAGACAGACTTGTTTGTCTTATTTAAGGGCAACCCTGACACTGATGTCACTTCTATTGTGTGAAGCCCTGTGAACAGTAAGGTGCAGGCCAGTAATTGGAGAGGAATAAGACACTGTTTCACTGCCAGCCCAGAAACCCAATCCCCAGGACACAAGACCACATCCCCGCCCGAGAACAATAAACACGTCTTGTATAACAATTTAAGGGGAAAAAAACACGATATGGAAAAGGGAAAAAAAGGAAAAGCATGTCCTGGGGGTCATTCTTCATTCAACACCAAAGCACTGAGCTGCAAACATACTCCCTGCATATCTCCGACACCTCCATATAGAGACAGTGAGGTAGCACTGCCGTGTGGCGCGGGTCTGGAGAAATCCCCCAGTGACCCTGAGCGACGACACAGTTTCCAGCTGTCTGATAATTACTGCAAAGTGCGAACCAACGTCACATGACCACTTGCTGAGTGTGTAGTGCGGATTGTATAGTGAACTTGCATGAGTGGCATTTTGCATGTGGTTGGGGTTGTGAGACTTACAGCAGGGCACACACATGTCAGTGAGGGACGGAGGGAGGGATTGTGGGTACTGGAGGTTGAGGTGGTGGAGGGTGGTGCAAATCTTTGATCAATGGGTAATTACAATCTCTTGCGCAACTCGATTAACCTTTAATTAAAAAAACAGCAGTTTTCGAGATTAGACGGCAAAAAAATCGGGGACAAATGTTGGTCTCTATATCGATTACAACGACATTAAATATTTAAATAGTCAGTGCACTTAGTTAAATGATTGTGGTATGAATAAAGCATGAGACGGTAGCTGACAAGCTAATAAAAGATCCTCAGGGAAGTGCAGTAGGTGACAGGCCTCAGCCATTCCTCTGTCTACAGATTAGCAGAGAAAAACTACACTCAATCCCACTCAGAGAAAAACTACTTTTCATATCAGAACATCCAATCATGGAACTGCTCTCATTCCCATCATGTTGTAGCACATTTATAACTCATATATATCTCAATGGATTTTTATAAAAGACATAGAGGGAAGCCCTTAAAGCACATAATTGGTCAAATAAAAAAGAAAGAAGAGAGGAACTATTACAACCACTATTATGTATGAAAACAAGTTTTCACTGTCCTGATGTAGCAACTTCTGTAAGGCATATCAAAAACCACCACCTCCCTTTTTTTTACAGGCATGGAATAGTCAAGGAGAGAGAACATAATATACATATAGTTAATTCAGGTAAACTACTGACTGTGCTATTACACAAGTAATTACTGAAGATTTTGAAAATGTCCCATTTCCAGCAGATTGCTTGTGTTAGAGAGTGCAGCATGAATGGGAGCTATTAGTTGTCTTGTGGGCTCCTCAGTCGAGCTGCAGAGAATCATCACATAAGACAGAGTCAATAGGAATTAGTTCGTCATCAAACACTGCCTGCCAGAACGAGTCTTTCTCAAGTTCACAGCGCACTGAGTCCTTGATGACACTGTAGTCGGCATTGCAAAGATGAACTTTATTTGCATGACGACAAGCTGGCAACACTTGTACACACACACACACACACACACACACAAACACACACACAGACACCACATGAAAGCCATGAAGCATTACAGTAATCGTACTTGGGACCAGTACCTCTTTGTTTGGGCCTGTTTTCGTGGGTTTGTCTTTGTTTTGGGGAACATTGTGGGAGATAGGAGTGTCGTGCATGGGCTGGTTGTCCTGAGAAGACAATGAGTGTGCTGGTCCAGGATTGGGCAATAAGCTGGTGTCCTCTTGCATTATATCCACGATTAGTTCAAACATTCTGACTTCCACGTTATCGCACACAGTTAGGTTAGGGACTCTGGTCTGGGCAACACAAATTCCCTAGACTTCCCTTGGCGCACTTCAGCCATTCTCACTGGTCGGGGTTCGAACCAGCAACCCTCCGGTTACATGAAGCCCTAACCAGTAGGCAACGGCGGCTGCCCCTGTTGTTGAGGCCTATGACTTCCTAACATTCTGCACACGCACACACACGCACGCACGCACACACACACACACACACACACATATATATCATGGGCACGACACTAACAAGTTACAACAAGTACAAAGCGTCATAAGTTTCTAAGACCACCCAGCTCTCTTTGCAAAGCACGCACCTGCACATAAATTCACCCTGGCTTACTGTGAATCCACACTGTCACAAACCTCAGGCCGCCCATCCATCAAGCTCACATTTAGACATCACAAGTGCAGTTGGCAAGAGCGAAGCCTGCAAAAATTCAATAGGGGCTGTCCAACACTTTGACATTCTCCTTAAAGGACATTGCATTCAATCATTTCATGTAAATAGGAGGAGCTGGGCTGCGGCTCCAGTTGTCGCGCGTCTCTCGGTGTTGTCTTACCTTGATGGATGTGCATCTGTAGCATGAGTTTTATCATGTCAACGGTATTACCAACCCCCCTCCCCCCTTCCCTCCTCCAGAACAAGCTCTCTGTCAAGCCTCCGCCGCCGAAATGGCAAATCTATTCTGAGACGCCCACCTCTTGAAAGATTTGCCTGGCATGCCCGACACCGGTGCTTTTGATGTTAATTCCCAAAGACGAGGCGTGTGTCCCTTGACAGAATTAAACATGCTCATGATATGGTACGCTGACAGCTTGCAATTTAGCTCCCAATAAGTGTGCACGTTACCCAGGTTATTTTCTCTTTCCTTTTTTTTTGGTTAAATGCTCTCCTCACCTGCTTTAAATACTCCTATGGAGAGTTTATTAACATTCAAAGCTTGATGAATGGAGACCAATTTCATGGGGGCCCTGAATATGCTCACGCGCACAGTAAATGCCAGCCCTAATAACTCATAAAGTCATGCTACTGTGGCAAACTACAGAGACCAGTTTCCCAGTGCCTTCTTTACTTTCTGATTATCGCCTCGCGGGCCTGGGGGAGCTATTGCAACTCCAACTCTATTAACGCAGACAACACAGGGAAAAAAAAGCCTTGCCAATATGAAACACAATAACAACAGCTGAGTACACAGCATGCTCCGTTAACGCAAAAACCTCCGTATTCTATTACTTGCATTGCTTTTTCTAATATGCCAGCGCAAGACTGAGGATGCCCTTGTGTAACACTAAGTGTAATGATATGAAATGAATCAACGGTTTATGACCCCCTAGCTAATGAAGACCTCCAGTCCTGGTGGAAGTCTGCGCTTGATGTGAGTCTGCTGACAATTAAATATCGCTGTCCTGAAAGTAGAGAGAAATGAGCATGTTTAGGAGAGTTGACTTTGCCAGCTACTTTTGAGAGATGCCTTGAAAAGTGGATGTTTCAAAACAGCCTGTGTGTTTACCAACCAAGAAAGTAAAGTTGAAGAGTATACGGCACAGGCCTGCGGTAGAAGCACACTTACATGTAGCTATAGGGTTGCTATGGCCAGCATTGATATACCTGAAAATAAAGCAACATCAACCCTTTAAAAACTTAAATATATTTGGTTCTATGTGAAAGGGAATGAGAAATATAGAGAATTTTTGAACATTCATATCAACTCCCCTCATTTTAGAGCGTAAAAAAATGTCGCTCTTTTCTTACCTTAAAACTCTTCATGGTATGCTATGTTTTTGAAAGGCAAAGGTCTCTTTCTTTTGTTCAATAAGAAGCTTGATTATAACTTATGTTATGTTTTCTGGGTCTATGTGCTCTCTATAGGTTATGAGGGCAAAGGTATAAAGATGTACTGACCCACACACACACACACACACAGCAGATCTGCACTGGCCCACACACACACACACAGCGGATCTGCACTGACCCACGCACACACACACAGTGGATCTGCACTGACCCACACACACACACACACACACACACACAGGATCTGCACTGACCCAGGTGCTAATTCATGCAGCCTTTGCCACTGGCAAACAAGCACTCAGCATCCTTCTTGGCTGCATGTGAGGCAAGGGACAGAGGAGAGGCATACAAAAACATAAGAGAATGCATTTCATCTGGCTGCTTTCAGTTATTTCCTCTTGTTAATGATGCACAATCCATACCTGTCTGGAGCACAAATGAAACCCTCCCTCCACCCCCAACAAAATATTTGCATACAGGTGTGTGGTCAACACGGACGTCCTGCGGTTACGATAGCTTCAAGTTCTGAACCACAGTCAGCCGAGTGGTGACAACCTGCTGAAAGCAAAGGTCAGCTGAGTTAACGCTTGCTGGTGGTTAAGCTCAGACTCCACACTTGTGGTCGCAGGCGCAGGTAGAGTGATCGCTCTGGAGCTGGTGGTTAAGCTCAGACTCCACACTTGTGGTCTGGAGCTGCCGGTGGCTGGATGACATGCAGGGGCTGTCCATCTATTATTGATGGCCTTTGTGTCACTGCTGTCAAGCTGCTCTGTGTTTTTGCATTAACCGGAGATGCGCAGACACAAACACACACACACACACATGCCACACACATACGCATACACACGCACGCATACACACACATGCACGCACACACACACACACACGCCACACACACACACACACACACACACACACACACACACACACACACACACAGACCAAAATAACATACAGGACAGAAAATAGAGGTATGTAAGGACTGCACCTGGTCCCTGGGCTGTCTCCCTAATGACAGCTTCCTGTAGAGTTGTTGATGGAGAAGACGCTTTTAAGATGCTTTTCTGGAGTGCCGTGACACACTGCATCGGAGTAAAGTTCTAAAAGATCGGCCTCTCTGTACAGCCCTCAAAGACCTGCAAATGGACTTAGACGAAGTGAAAGGGAGAGCAGAGAGAGAGAGAGAGAGAGTGAGAGAGAGAGAGAGGGAGGGAGGGAGGGAGGAATAAAGACACTATGAACCAGCCGTCATGTCATAAAAAGCCACACACACACACGCTGACACAAAACTGTGAAGAGAGAGAAGAGAAATGAAAAGACGTTTTTTGAAGAGAATAAGGAAAGATGCCAAGATGCCAAAGATGCCAAGATGCCAAAAGGCAATCTCTTTGTTGTCCAGTAGAATAATCTTTTAATGACCATTCTGTGCACTACTGAATCTCCTCCTCCAGTCTGGGACAATAAGACTTTTATCTTTATTTTTGAACTGGCACTCCGTGCACAATTCAACAGACCTATAAAGATAAATCAGAGAGTGGATTACAAAAGAAAAGGACATTTTGCTTCCAAATGAACAGAAACGGCTACAGCTCCTCTTGTCTCAGTTAGCGATATTAACAACATGACCGCAGTGCTGGTCAAGGCCAACTTATTCATTTCTCACAATACTATTGTGTTCAGAGAATGCAGAGACTGTCTAACTGCAAACGTGAAAGAGAGCAAAAGGTGGATTGTGCAAAGCATTGCCAGCCTATCCATCTGACTTCATGGCTAATGTGGAGGAGAGCAGTGGTGGAACAATTAGGGCTTTTTCGTCCACTTACATCTTTCACAGACTAAAACGGCAGCACATTGGCACAGCAGGAGTAGAGGGAGGCCACATTCGTATGGGAGGCCACATTAACTGTCTGTCTGGACACATCAATAACACTTGCAGCAGGGGATCAACTCTGAAACAAAGACAGAATGACTGACCACTGCTAAATTATTTTTTTGTACTGAAATATTTATATTTGTATAAATATAAATGTACTCAGAGCATCACTGTGAGGCATTTAAGAGACAATTTACACCATCTGAGTCAAACTAAATCAATAAAGTTCAATTGTACCGTGCACAGGAAAATGCTTCAGTATGAAAACAAGAACTAAGAGACCCTGAGTAAACATTAGTCTTCTGGTCACATCCTTCTTCAAACTCATTGACATTTCAAATGTATTGTCTTAGAGCATGTGGCCCGTGTTGAGGCAGTTGGATAGTAGTCAGTTGTATGAAACTGTGATTTCGCTCTATAAAGTAACGACCTATTCCTCATCAATCTGCTTAAAACAAATACAAAAATAATCTTTAAAATTACTGCTACAGGGTTTTAAATCATGCAAAGACCTACAGTATCTTTGTGTGTGTGTGTGTGTGTGTGTGTGTGAATTATTCCATAATGAGAAAAAAATGCAAACGTACTGTAAGCTTACTCTGATGATTTCACACATAATGAGAAATCCATGTGTGTGCTACATTCAAAATGAACACTATTCCAGCACCAAAATGAACACTATTCTTTAATAGTGTTGACCTGTGCTGTCTGCGCAGTACGTGTCTGAAATGGACAGAATGCAGCAAAGGGGGCAGGGAAGGCAACAAGGGAGAGTTTATGGTCAAGAGAACCAAAGGGCTCTCCTCAGGCAAATCAAGTCTGACTTTTATTTCTTTAGGTGTCAAAGCTGTATGGCCTTTTCAGGTCTGGGAACAGTAAGGCGACCTGACAGAGTCCGTCTGAGTGGGGAAACGGGGGCGGGGGAGTGCCTGTCTAATGACACAGTGTGTGTGTGTGTGTGTGCGCGCTCGTGCGCGTGTGTGTGTGTGTGTTCAGGGGCTGGGGAGTTTGTGTGTGTGTTTGGGTGTGTGTGTGTGTTTGTGGATGCTGAATTGATCTGGGATGATTGTATGTGGGTATGTGTAGATGTTGAATTGTAGACAACACAGAGTTCTCCTTGCCCTATGTTGTCCTTAAACGGAGGAGATGTGTGAAATTTAGCTCGTTAAAAATGCCTTGCCTGTTCGGTAATCACCCTCTGATTCAAGTCACTGATAGTGGCAATTATCTAACCTACATGGAAGTGATAGCACACAACCGAGGAGGACAAGGAGAAAGAAAAGAAAGAAAAAGACAAACAAGGAAAAAAAATAAAATATATACAAGACAGTGTTCGCTGCTCAGTGCTGAGGCCTGTTTAACTCTTTCCATTCCTCTCTGGAGAGCACAACATGAGCACAACATGTCGAGTGCTTGCACTCTGCTCTGACTAAGCCACTCTGTGACGCGGTCGGGTCATTAGCAGATTCACAGCCACAGTCATTATCGCTGCTTTGCTCACAGGCTTGCCCTATACTGGGGTATCAGGGAGAAGAGAACAATACAGCCAGACATGGTGTAATGGTTGAATATGACATGGGTAGTGTAGAGTAAGAGCAGAAAGTCATTTAGGATAGAAGAGCATAGAAGGATGCCCGTCACAAACAGTGTAAAAAAAAGTTGAAAGGTGCTCTTTGCAGAGAATGGTTTTAATGTGCATTAAAAAAGGAAAATGCTACAAAAAATGCTGTCATTTGTAATGACCTGTTGTGGTCTATGATCAGACACTACATATTCCATTTCATTCTGTGAGCATTTGGGAAGCCTCCAAAGAGTTGGTGGATGAGAGTGGGTCACCACAACTCATCCGCTTCCCAGTGACACCAGTCCCTCAAGGGCCACCCTTCCCAGTGATGGTAATTTTGATACCATAGATTTAATAGAGACCCAGTCAGACCAATAGTATGAAAAATCAGGAACAGAGTTTATTTACAATGATGCAGATCAAGGGAGAGACAGCATGACTTCACCTAAAGATCCATCAGCTGCTCTAACTAGACAAGGAAATAGTTAGGGTTTAAGTATTCTTCCAGGCTGACGGGAGATGGCGTTGGTCATCCCATCTCACGTGGACTACACTGAATCAGACCCTGAATAGTGGCAACCTGGCAATCTGGAGCAGATAGCTACTGACGCAGCCATGCAGAACAGTGAAACACTGCAAAGTCATAATATTCCTGCTTATCTCTAAACACAGTCACACACAGATATACACAGGGACAGTACAGATATCATACAGTCATTACATAGAATCATATGTTTAGTATCAAAGTGACCCACTAATGAGAAATGCAGAACATTAAACCAAATATTGGAATATTGGACATAATGCAGAACATTAAACCATATATTGGAATATTGGACATAATGCAGAACATTAAACCATATATTGGAATATTGGACATAATGCAGAACATTAAACCATATATTGGAATATTGGACATAATGTTCTATTCCACTTTCTCTCACCAGCGACACAAGTCCCTCAAAGGGCCCCTTCGGAGCTTTAACCTTTTTGTTTGTTTATTTGTTTGTTTGTTTGTTTGCTTGTTTTTGGTGCCGTACTGAAATCAAAACAATTTATTTGATATTAGCTGTCTCTGAAACAAATGTGTACAATGTCAGGAGCAGACCTATCCCAATGGCAGTGCAAGCATAAGGCAGAAGTCAGTAATTTAAAAATCAATTATATCTGATTTAATTTACACACTGCTTCACTTAGGGATTAATTAAATAAGCATTTATTTGCTATTGGCCCTGTTTTACTGGGCTCTTGGTAAATGTCACAATTTTATACTTGTTCAGCACAGACACCAAAAGCACAGCAGGACTGCAGACATTGCTCTAATTATTTTAAATGTTCACCCATCTGGACAAAGTAATTATATCTATATATGATATTTCCATGATGCACAGTACAAGTTTTCATGATATGCAGCACTTCATGTCTTCATGATATCTCCATGATGCACAGTACGTTTTCATGATATGCAGCACTTCATGTCTTCATGATATCTCTATGATGCACAGTACAAGTTTTCATGATATGCAGAGCTTCATGATATGCAGCACTTTATGATATGCAGCACTTTTGGTTTGGTTTCACAGATGTCACAAGGAAAGACATTTAGAGATTTTGTTTCCTTTAATATTTTCCTCCCTATCCATGTCCTCATGTCATTCACACAGGACCAGAAATATATACCGTCTAATGTGTATATATTCCTAAACACACATTAGAGATACAGTGGGCATCGCTTTCAAATGGCCACTTCAGTCGCGCATTACGAGGCGTGAAGCTGCGTGAAGCTTTAGTACCACTTTCAGCCACTGTGCATCGCTCTGCCACTGTACATCGCTCTGCCTGCCGCCCCTTCTGAAAAAGCTCGATTTACCTCGATTTAGGCTACTTGGGTATGGCTTAAGGCTTGACCGCACGGTGGTAACGAAAATCGAAATCGAAATTTGCTGTCTACATTATTGTCAGTGTTGGGGTAACGCAACTATGCAAATCAAAACAGTGGTGTGATAATTGAGCCAGTAGAGAAATAACTGTTCAGAATTAATCTGTAGCCTTGGGGTCCGTGTATCATTCGTTCATTTGATATTCAATTGAGAATCAAAAACGAAAAAAATAAAAAATGACTTGTTATTTCATTATTTGTTTATGAATGTGATACAAACAAACAAATAACACGTTGTTTTCCAGGCTTTTGATTTCATGGTCAATTCAAAAGTATAACGTTTAAAAAATGGCTTCAGGGCCGAAACTGATTTTGATATTTATTTGTTCCGATTTCTGTGACCTGGAAGTCTATCCAAGTCACTTTCTTGGTCTAGACCTGTCAGTGCTCAGTGTTGACAATTTAGTGACTTTGTTGCTAGATCTAGCGACTAATTTTAATGCACTCTACAAGAAAGGGCAGAGCAGGCTGTACTTCCTGAGGAGGCTGCGGTCCTTCAATGTGTGCAGTAAGCTCCTCAGGATGTTCTACCAGTCTGTTGTTGCCAGCGTCTTCTTCTATGCAGTAGTATGTTGGGGAGGAAGCACAAGGAAGAAGGATGCGGGGCGAATTGACAGGCTGGTAAGGAAAGCTGGCTCTGTAGTGGGAGCTGAACTGGAGTGCATCACTTCACTATCTGACAAAAGGACCCTGAACAAACTGATCAACATCTTGGACAATGAGTGTCACCCACTCCACACCACTATTGTTAAGCAGAAGAGCCTGATCAGCTGGAGACTTCGCTCACTGCCTTGCACAACTGACAGACTGAGGAAGTCATTTGTCCCCAGGGCCATTGAACTGTTCAATGCCTCACTTAAGGGAAGAGGAGAGATAGACTTCTCTGCATAGTCTGTCTGCCTCTTCACCCCCTCCATGTTTGGATACTGTCTGTCCACTAGCCACTTTTACCACTGTCTTTATGCCTCACTGTTTGCGTGCTATATGCCTACATGCCTATGGAAGGAAAGGCTTTGCAGTAGGATTACATTACATTACATTACATTTGGCTGACGCTTTTTAACCAAAGCGACTAACAACATGGTAAACAGTAAGTTTTAGAACAATTCTCACAATTTTAGGACAGTTTAAAAAAACATTAGAGTACAGTAAGAATAAGTGCGTCGGTGAGTGCTGTTTTTAACAGTTACTTGTCAGTTTAAAACGGCTGGTGAGTGCTAGGATCAGTAAGACTTGTTGTAAGTGTTGCTATGAGAGTAGATGTTCTCTAAAGAGCTGGGTCTTCAGGAGTTTTTTGAAAGTGGAAAAGGATGTCCCTGCCCTTGTAGGAACTGGCAGTGTGTTCCACCAACGAGGAACAACAGATGAGAAAAGTTTGGATTGGCTTGAGCGTACCGGTGGTAGAGCTAGACGTCGTTCGTCAGAGGAGCGCAGCGGTCTGGAGGTAGTGTAAGTCTGTATGAGGGCATTCAAGTAGGTGGGAGCAGAACCGGAGACTACTTTGTAGGCAAGCGTTAGAGACTTGAATTTGATGCGGGCCGCCATAGGTAGCCAGTGTAGTTGGATGAGCAGCGGGGTAACATGTGCCCTTTTGGGTTGGTTGTAGACCAGGCGCGCCGCCGCGTTCTGGATCATCTGAAGTGGTTTCACTGCGCAGGCTGGGAGACCTGTCAGGAGGGCATTGCAGTAGTCGAGTCGTGAGATGACTATTGCCTGAACCAGAAGTTGGGTAGCATCTTGGGTCAAGTAAGTCCTGATTTTCCGTATGTTGTAGAGTGCAAAACGGCATGACCGGGCGACTGAGGCAACATGATCTGAGAAGTTTAGTTGGTTGTCAAGAACAACTCCTAGATTTCTTGCAGTCCTGGTCGGTGAAACAGACAGGGAGTCAAATTTGATGTTGATGTCGTGGTGTATGGTAGGTTTAGCTGGGATGACCAGCAGTTCAGTCTTTGAGAGGTTCAGCTGGAGGTGATGTGCCTTCATCCATGTAGCTATGTCTGAAAGGCAATCCGAGATCCGTGCTGAAACCAGGATTGTCCAAGCTGTTGCTTCAGTTTGTGTTTTAAGTTATGCGACGGACCGTTGCTGGGTTCATGCCGTTTTGTGCAAGTTTAAAATGTTTAGCCGACTGCGTAATTTGCCATTTTTGTTCAATAAGTTCTACTTTCCATGTCATGAATGTAACATGCCTGTGATAAGGCTTTGCAGTTGTACAATATGGTCAATCTATTGTCTCAATTGTTTTTCATGTGATGCGCTGAAGCTAGGCCTACATTCATGCATTGTTTTGCTCCAGTCCATGTTTCTGCCTAATTTGTCAGCTGTGATCAAATGCGTTCAATAAATTCCACTATGTCATAAATATAACATGGCGATTAATGGTTGTATGGTGTATCTCATCAAGGCTTCTCTTAGGCTGTTCAATCAAATTGGCTTTGCCCACCCTTTTCTTTCTGTGCCCACCCATTTGAACATTTCTGCCTATGCTACTGAATCGACCATATAGTAGAAAAACCTATTCGTTTAGACTGCCGACTGAGCGGGAAAAAAAGAGATTCTGTTGCTCTGTCCGAGTGATCATTTAAATATAGATCTTTAGGTTAAATTATGTGTGGTAAAGTTATAATCGGACTGGTAGGCCTAGTCCGATTTAACACTGCAAAACAGAAGCAGCAGCTGACAATGGAAGTCAATAAATAATTTCCAGGTCAGAGCAATCGGAAAAAATAAAAAGTGCCGCGTGATCCCGCGCGAGGACCGCGAAGGAAGCTGGCCAAGTCAAAGCACTGCCCACTGTGTATATATATATATATATATATATATTCCTAATCACACATTAGATATATATATATATATATATATATATATATATATATATATATATATATATATATATATATATATATATATATATATATATATATAGTCTAATGTGTGTTTATTTGTGGTACATGCTGTAGTGGCCTCTTGTCTCTCTGCTTAGACCATCTAGAGAGTGGAAGCAGGCAGGCTGAACCACCTCTCACCAGCAGATGCTTCTTTGTCTGTGACATACACACGCACACACACACACACACACACACACACACACACACACACACATGTTTCCGTATTTGTTTATAGGCACCATAATCAGTGGGGCCTGGCTCAGAGGGGCCTCGACGCATCAGCCCGACAGCCGCGAGTCACAGAGGCAGTGCTCTCTCAAGGAGCGCGGCTTAAAGTGATATAAATGTCTTTGAATGACAGTGTAAATCTGCACGCTGACAAATAACTTGCTTTGATGTCAACGCCGCATCGAATAGGATACAAGTTTGGTGTTTGAGAAAAAAAAAGGCAGGGACTCTTGAGCCAAAAAAAAGAGAAGGAAAAGGGGGGATGAAGAAGAGGGGAGAGAGGAAAAACGGTGCGATGTCAAAGTGACATCTTTAACTCTGTCGGTACAAAGCGAAGGGCGTGTGCTGCATTTATCTGAATGAGAATGTCACGCCTGCTTAAATTTACATTCCGCCGTAACGCGGCTCTCTGGCAGGACGCCGCAGTTCGCACGCCTGCAGACGGGTGGGAGAGGCAAACAATAAAGTAGCAAATGAATATTTCTTCCTGTCCGATGTGTGGCACAATTCATCACAATTCCACGCCTGGGCCCCAAAGTAATATATAAACTTAGCACGCTGTCTTGTTGCAAAAATGGAAATGGACTTCGAAGAAATGAGCAATTTCCCTGTGGAAGAATTGAAAATTCCGCAGGGCCGTCTCTGGCTGACCTGTCATCCATCACGGCGCCGCTTCTCTGGGTTGGGGGACCGGGCGTCCATTGACAGGTGCTAGCCGGCGTCTAATGGCACACAGAAAACACAGTCAAGTGGCGGGGAAAGGCAATAGGACTGTTAATTGCTCTGGACACTCTCTGGAATACAGAGAGCAGCTGGCACCCAATGCAACGCAAGGAGACGTGAGACGGGGGCTTTCAGGGCTGCAGTCAGCCTGCCCCTCCCTTTCTGTTCCTCTCTCTCTCTCTCTCCCTCGCCTCCCTGGTCTCATTCCCTGAGCTCTATAGCCTCCACAAATGGCTCCCAGATTATGTACCGAAAGCAATTTGTTTTGGGGCCAATGGACACTGAGGCGATGAGCTGCGGTGTGCCACCGAGGGGGATGCGAGACGTTCAGAGCCGATGGAGGGGGGAAAAAAGCAAGCGTGATGGGCACCTTGCGTAATGGCTTCCAGTCAGCTTGGCCAACAAACAAAGACTGCACCTCAAAAGGCTCAGCGACAGCAGATCATCTGTCCGTCTTGTCGGTTTGATGTTTCAGACAGCAGTCTAGACGCTGCATACAGTACAGTCAGTGGGGTTCACAGCTTTCTGACAGGAAACAGAACACAAGGGCTGTTCATGGATGCACTTCTTGAGTGTGTCTATGAACATGTTTCTGTAAATGATATCATTCTAAGAACTCTTAATTACAGAGGTTGTTGCAAACGGTTCCTTCCGAAAGATTTGCGGACTACTTTTATTTTGCTTCATTTGCAAACTATTATATCATTCTTGGTTTGTTTCATGGAAGTATAAGTATAAGTATATTTATACTCTTTTGATCCCGTGAGGGAAATTTGGTCTCTGCATTTGGTCTCTTATTGATCCAGTGAGGGGTTAGGTGCCTTGCTCAAGGGCACTTCAGCCGTGCCTACTGGTCGGGGTTTGAACCGGCAACCCCTCCGGTTACAGGTCCAAAGTGCTAACCAGTAGGCCACGGCTGCCCCTAAATGTCAGTTTTGTACATTTCCATTGGCAATGTTATTTTAGATAGTTCCATGTGCCCTTGTATAGAATCGTTCAGCAGACAGTGTTATCGGCAATTACAAATTACTCTGAATTTGACGTTGTTTATCAGTGTATTTCTAGGCGTTACTGGGAGCTGAACCAGCATTACTGACTTCTTAGCTCTTTGCCCTGGCAATTGAGTTGTTTTGTTGTTTTTTTCCCCTCGACTCTCCGGAGAGTGCTAATGCATGGTTGCGTGGACAGAGTGGCTGCTCACATGCTCCCTATCACCCAGCCTTGCTCTCCCCTTCTCTCTGCCCTATCTCCGTGTGGGATTCCATATCTGTCTGCACTTGCGGCTCTCTTTTGTTCTGGATGAGGTCTCATTAGTGTGTAAATGCATTGCTCTCTCCCTGTTTTCAAGCTTGATAATGTGATGTGACGTTCGGCTGATTATAATGGGCCTGTGTTGGCTTGGGTATGATGATAGAGCTGCCACAGAGTGTGTGAATGTGTGTGTGTGTGTGTGTGTGTGTGTGTGTGTGTGTATGTGTGTGTGTGTGTGTGTGTGTGTGTCTGTAGATATGTGTGTATGTGTGTGTGTGTGTGAGAGTGTAAGTGTGTACGTCTGTGTGTGTGAGTGTGTGTGTGTGTGTGAGTGTAAGTGTGTATGTGTGTGTGTGTGTGTGTGTGTGTCTGTAGATATGTGTGTATGTGTGTGTGAGTGTAAGTGTGTGTTTGAGTGTGTGTGTGTGTGAGAGTGTAAGTGTGTACGTCTGTGTGTGTGAGTGTGTGTGTGTGAGTGTAAGTGTGTGTTTGAGTGTGTGTGTGTGTGAGAGTGTAAGTGTGTACGTCTGTGTGTGTGAGTGTGTGTGCGTGTGTGAGTGTGTATGTGTGTGTGTGTGTGTATGTGTGTGTGTGTGATGATGAAGGGGGGGGGGGGGGGTATATCCCTATTGTGTGTAGAGCTCTTTGCCAACTGTATCCTCCCTCTACCCACCCCCCCACCCCCATGGCTCTCAGCTCATGAGGGCCAGATGTTCTGTGTGGCTGTCGGGAGCCCAGTCAGAAGCGCTACGGCCCAAGCCCAACTCTTTCAGGTGCACAAGCATTACTCTGGCAAACATGGCAGCCTAGTAATGAGGCTGTATGGGGATACCTGTGAGGGGATGTAGGGGGGAGTGTGTGTGTCTCTTTCTTTCTTTGAAAATAGGGTTGAGAGTGTGAGGAGAGCGATACGTGTAGTACGGGTGATTGTGTGTGAGAGAGAGTGTGTGTTTGTGCATCACATAGATGTGCCAGTGTTTGTTTGTCACATATTTTTGTGAATGTGACAGACAAAAGTAACTATCTTGGCATTGAAAGCTTACTGTACAGTAAATGAGTGTTGTTGTTCTGTTTGCATGTGTTTACAATTTCAGAAAAACACAGAAATTATACAGTTCAATCCACAAAGCAAGGATGATACCATGAAATGAGTATGAGAATGGCATTTGAACACCATCACATCCATGACCTGGCGTCATCAGGTCGAAGGCCTCAGGCCTCAGGCCTTTAGCACCAAGGGCGTAGGTTTGGTCTCAGCTTTGGTAGGGACACATCCACAACTCCTGTTGTCACGATGCCAACATTATTGTTTCAATACCAATAGCAAGTGAAGAATCTCGATTTCGATACTATTGCGATTTTTTTTAAAATTTGATTTGTGTGATTTGTGAGATCATTCACATCAGTGGTAATCATAGAATTTGATTGACCCTCCACACACACACACACACATAGAAAGTGATGGTTGTCATAGGTTTCTTTTTCATATTTTGGAATTCCTATAAACTATAAATTTATATTGATAATTATTTATAGTATTTTATGATCTACATGATTACTAATAGCTAAACATATTTAGTAATTTGATTACATCATATTGATATTTAAATTATTAGGCTACACTTGTCTATATCATCACATTTGGTGTGTAAATCTAATTGAGTGCCTGTCACTTTAAGAGGAACGTGAATGCTGAAAAATAGTTTCGCAAGTGCAAGGATATGTGGATTCAATTCAGCATGTTTGCTATGTCATTAGATAAAATAAATGTAAAAAAAACTAGCAAGTCAAAGAAAATCTTTCTGGGATGAGATCATAGAAGAGATAAGTGTCTCGCAATGTTAATTTATGAGTATGGAAATGCACCAGTTTATCTTTTATTTCTTTGCATTGTGCAGGCTACATTCACAAATAAATTAGCCTACATAAACAGAATATAGGAACAGGAAAATGTCTCGGATCCATTGTTTATTGCGACTGCGAGATTGGTAGCCCAATTAGCCTAACAGTCAGTGATGGTGACTTAAAGCCTATGTGACTGTCCGTGCGGCACACCCTTATTCAACATGACTCCTAACTTTGGTTGAAAGATTACAGAAGCTAGCTTAGCTGTGACAATATCCTGGGTAATATCCTAACAGCTAATGCTATTTTACACAGTAAAATACGCATTTGAAAGCCTGGTCACCAGTTGCCAGTTTGTATGGCTAATTATTTTGCCTAAACTGCAATGAAAAAGCTTTGTATTTTTGGGGTGGCAAAGCTGATCTACAAACCACAAAAAGGGGCAAAGATGTACATGCTGAAGGGCAAAGGGAATATCACAATGTTTTACTCTGGCCTTTTTTGGGATAGGGTATGTATTGGCAGACAGCCCTAACTTACCGTTGTCGTTGACACACCCGCTCGCTTGACTGCCGGTGCAAACAAGTACAGTAGCCTTTTGACACTCTCCGTGCGTGTAGGCCTAGCGTGCATGTCAGATAACCCTTCCCCCTCCCCCTCTGTTTTTCAGCAAATCATATGACAATGTTTTTTGTACTGTTGTGCTGGCTGTCAGAATGATCAGCAGCACAAATAAGTTCGCTAAAATATTGGTGAGGACAATTTTGTCATCTTAAAATATTGATTAGAACTAGTCCTTAGCGTCCCACCTAAATCTACGCCCATGTTTAGCACATCAGATATGTTTTATATACTGTATGGGACAGCTGTGGAGTATTTTGATCTTTATTTCAGCAGCCATATTAACAAACTACAACATTCACACTGCCTGTATGAGAAGTGCATTTGAGTTGAGGCACAAGCTTAAATTGGATGACAATCAAGTTGTTTTGCACTGCAACACATCTGGTGGCCAGAGGTCCTAAAAGATACAGTAGCATCTCACCTTTGACCTGCTTACGCCAGGCCACTGAAATTTTCAAATACAACACAATACAATCCAGATACAGCACATCAGGTGTCCATGGGAGATAAGTAGTGATCTCATCATCAAGCCTGCTGTCAACAGCAATCACCCCCTGTGACAAACTACAAAGTAAAGCTACTTTCAAAGTGGAAGACCCCCTCTGAATCCTTCCTTTTTGTACATAACTGTCTTAGTCTATTTTGGCCCATTTGATGTGCATCTCCCGCATGCATGGTGTTTAAATTGTCTGCAGCATCATATGGACCTCTTTGTTGCCGCGAGTCTCTCTCTTTTAGCTCCACTGTTATCTGGCTCCCATAGAGCAGTGTCTAAATTAAGTCTGAGTTTACAGGAACGCGGTGTTGACCAGTGGACAGCTTAACAAGCTCTACAGGGTAGCTTTATAATAGCTGTCAGCGGGGCGAATGAAGATTACTTACAGTATTTTACTTCAGACTTTACATTATCCTCCGCTGTGTTTGTTTCCATGCTGGGAGGTAATAGGTACATTAATTAAATTCCACTCAAGGACTTACTCTCAATCTATCATTCCTGATCGTGCAATGTGTGTGTGTGTGTGTGTGTGTGGGGGGGGGGGGGGGGGGGGGGGGAGTTATGTGTGCGTGTGGTGTGTTTATTTTTTTTCATTAACGGTCCAGAATGCACTTGGTAGGATTTATGCACTGTAAGACGCGGTTTAATCTCTGTGCTTGGATGCACCAGGAGGCTCTGGTCATTTACAGTATCAGGTGTTGATGAAGTCGTAATGAAGAGACATATTTGTTCTGTTGAGGATATTGGATCTGCTGTCAGGCGTCTCAGACTCACTAATGAGAAGAGCCTACGTCTGAGAGCACCCTGGGTATCTTCTGGAGTTTCACAAAGCTACTGCTGTGCAAAACTATTGGAATTTCTCAGTAAATTAATTTTGTTTCTGTATGTTTCTGAAGTTGCAGTTGCAGTACTTATAGAGCCACATAGCTTTTTTAATCATTCTGTATGTGGTGTACATCATCAATTCCAATACCTCTGGTCGGTCATATAGATAGCACTGTATTTTGATCAATTGTTCCCTTTAACTGCATGTGCAATCAACACTGCATTCTCTGATTGTATATGTTGAAACTTATGAATGGAAGTGTCTTTTGAAGTGCTTTCTTGTGATGTATGTGAATTAGATGTCTTTCATCTGTCCATTTCATTATGCTGGACCTCACTAATTATATGTTGGATAAAAATACATTGTGATGCAGAGAAGAAAAAGATTTTTAAAAAAGACAGAAAGAAAGAAAAAGTGAACTAACAGAAAAAAACCAAACAACTTACCATCTTACAAAGATAGAAACACTTGCAGAATTGTCTTCTGAGGATACAGATATATTTCTTTATAATATCTTGAAAATTGGCCTTGATAAGTAAGGTCTTAAGGCAACAGTATTGCCAATTATCTTAAATCAGGACGCAATAAGTGGAACACAATGGTGATTGCGACTACGGCATCTATCATAAATCTCATTTTAATTCTTTTGTAAAAACTCTGTGCTGTGCTGTTGTGATCTTTTAATGCAAATACTGTATGAAACCACAAGATTCTATTGGTGGTTTTCCTTCACACATTTGAGAGTACTGTTCACTTCACAGTAGCCTATAAAAAAAATACTATTCTTCTCTTCTCATGTCAGGCTAGCACTGTAAGTGTATCTGGTACTTTTTTTGAGAATCATGTCATTATGATTTGGAATTTCCCTCTGGGCCATGAGCTCGAGTCTTCCTCTTCTTGGTCTTGATTTTTACGAGATGTTTTGTATCAGAACTTCTGACTCATTAGCTTGCAAAAATGGTAAATTGCCGATAGTCGGAGTACAAGGCTCATTCTCTTTCAGCGTGTTTTTAGGTTTGCTTTAAGCTCAGAGACCAAGATATTCAGGGGAACATAATGAGGCAAGAAATGTTTGATGGATCTGGTTTCATCAAAAGGTTAGAGGCAAAGGTAGTGTGGCTATTCCCTCATTCCCCCCTAAGAATAGCTTTTGAGTTAAAGAGACATGGTCTTTGTAAAGACATTGACATGCATTGCGAAGTGCTCTCATTTAGGTTAATGAGCCTTTTTTTATGCTTGAACTGTGGGTGTAATTTGCTTACACTTCCCAAATGACGACATTCCTAAGCTTTGTAAAGTCAAAATTGGATTGGAACAAAAGTTTTCAAGAGAACTTCTTAGGGTCCTTTAATTACCCATTCTGCGGTGTGTCTGTGCATGATTCAGTTCAACACAGATAGACATAAAAGCTGCAGGCTTGAAGTGTTTGGGTAAAAGGGTGCAGACAGAAATACAAACAGAGATGAGAATTGTTATGTTATTATTCAGTATTATCTGAAGCAGTGATTGTTATTATTCAGTATTATCTGAAGCAGTGATTGTTATTATTTATGATTACATTTTTTCAAGGGGACTAGTCACAGCTAGTCTAGTAGTATTAGTATAGTCAGCCCACAGGCTATCTACAGATGCTCAGATTATCAACAGAATGTGTCTTGACTAGTATAGTCAGCCCACAGGCTATCTACAGATGCTCAGATTATCAACAGAATGTGTCTTGACTAGTATAGTCAGCCCACAGGCTATCTACAGATGCTCAGATTATCAACAGAATGTGTCTTGACTAGTATAGTCAGCCCACAGGCTATCTACAGATGCTATCTACAGATGCTCAGATTATCAACAGAATGTGTCTTGACTAGTATAGTCAGCCCACAGGCTATCTACAGATGCTCAGATTATCAACAGAATGTGTCTTGACTAGTATAGTCAGCCCACAGGCTATCTACAGATGCTATCTACAGATGCTCAGATTATCAACAGAATGTGTCTTGACTAGTATAGTCAGCCCACAGGCTATCTACAGATGCTATCTACAGATGCTATCTACAGATGCTCAGATTATCAACAGAATGTGTCTTGACTAGAATAGTCAGCCCACAGGCTATCTACAGATGCTCAGATTATCAACAGAAAGTGTCTTGACTAGTATAGTCAGCCCACAGGCTATCTACAGATGCTCAGATTATCAACAGAAAGTGTCTTGACTAGTATAGTCAGCCCACAGGCTATCTACAGATGCTCAGATTATCAACAGAAAGTGTCTTGACTAGTATAGTCAGCCCACAGGCTATGCTCAGATTATCAACAGAATGTGTCTTGATTTATGGTTAAGGTTAGGTAGAGTTTGGATTTGGTTAAGGTGATGCTCAGTAGTTGTTCAACAACAACAAACATACTTGTATCTTAACAGATGATCTGTTAGGTCTTCATGGGCCAACTATCCAAGTGAAGGGTTACCAGGGCACCTATCAAACCCAGCCTGTGAGGTTAAATCAGCAATTTGTAATCACAGTTGGATTTACTGAATTTGATAATGACAGTAATGGCCACAGGTAGCTGTGACGAGGATAACCGGTGCACATCAAGCCCATGTGACTCTGTGGGTAGTAGATGACAGTGCTGGGTGGTGAATCGATCTTGTTGACCATGGAAATTTGCTGCTAGAACATGTGATTACACTATTTATTTGATTTATTTCCTACATTTAACAGAAACATAAACTAACTGACAATATGTTATTTGCCCCCTCCCCACACACGCACACACTAATGTCTGTGGAATCTAAGCAGATAGCAGGTGTTGTTTTTTGTGTGGAGGTGGTTTCCAATACCTTCTGCCGCAACAGACTTCATAAGTGTGTAAATATTTATAGATTTGGACGGAGCCTTAGTGTGGTTGCAAGATCATCTTACTGCACCACGCACTAGTGACCTGTTCTCATCATCAGGATAACACCGCTTTGTCTTGTAAAAAAAAAAACTTTTTTTAAAGGTGCGATTTGTAGGATTGTTACCGAACGTTCTGCAGGCCGAAATCAAAACACTGGTGAACGTTCTCAAGACTACCAGACGCGAGCCTCTTCTGGGTTGCCAGATGTAATGAAGACTTAGCTAACGTTAGTTGACCTGCAGCTGCTTTAACGTTTCTCCAACCATGACCCAGCTACACATTACGGAAACAGTGAAAACAAAAAATACCTCTCTAACCAACGTAACATATTTAGCTGAAGTTAGCGATGCAGATGAAGTTTAGCCTAGGCTACCTGTTGTGGAGAAATATGGCCAGCTCATGCGTCAGACTTGATATTCTTCGTTTGACGAAGACGTCACCATCTCAGGAAGCTCCTCCGATGTCCACTTAATTTGTTTCTTGTTTTAATTTTGGAAATTTGCCTGCCACTCGTAGGCGTTCATGACTACAACTGACAGCTGTTGACAGTTGGCCTTTGCTAATTTGGCAACCCAAATAGGAGGACGCGCTAGCCCATTATTAATACGCTATTCTAGAATTAATTGTTCAAAACATAAACGAAAATTCCAAGAGATTCCGCCCCGTAACTCATTTTTTTTCATGGGTTTTACGGGTTAGAGTAATGTTGTCAAATAAGCCATTACTTCAATTCATCGTGTTTCCTTACTCTCTGACAACATATGGTGATCATTTTTGGAATGGTTACAGTTTATTTTCCAATATTTCCTACACACTGGACCTTTAAGAGTAGACAGCATTTATTTACAAGGTAGACAGATTATATTCAAGGCTATACAAGGTCACTCTGTGCTTGGAATTCTACTGCGTAAGAGAAAGCTGATGACAGCAATATCAACCTGATGATAGACCGATGGCATTTCCTTGAAAGGAAAAAAACATATCATCAACATGTCATAACATATCATGTAAACATATGTTTTTTGATATATGTTTATTTCTTCAATTTTCTTTTTTTTAAATATCATTATAAAACGAATAGACTAAAATCTAAAAAGTCTTAAAGGCTCCCTGGTACGACCTTTAATGGCTGATAACATCATCACCTTTGTCACCTTCACCACTAGCACAGAGAGAGAAAGCTCCTAAAATGGCCAAAAAGTCATTCACATGTAATACACGTACAATAACCCAAATGGACAGGGCCTCCAAATGGACAACCATTTTCAGGAATGGTGGTGCTGGCTGCATCCTGAATCCTTGATAGGGAATGTATTGAGCGAAGAGGCCATTCTGGCCCTGGGGATGCAGCTGGCCGATCGGTGGGGAATCACCTGACCTCTGTGCTTCATAGTAAAGGTCACCCAGCAGAGCTATACGGACCTTTTTATTTCTGACACGGCTCCCACCTAATCGTTTTCCAATCTGTGTCTGGGCCTGGACTGTTTTTCACCTGGAATTATTCAACGCTGTAAACAGTGCGTGCGTGCGTGTGTGTGTATGTGTGCGTGCGTGTGTGTAGGGAGAAGGAAATAAAAAAAACAATATCCCACACAAAATACACATACTGTACATAATCACTCCACACACACTCACACACACTGAGATACACACTCACACTTCCTCTCTAGTCAGCCGTGCAGATTAGTGCAATGCGAGGTGGTGTGGGAGCTCCATCCGTCATGTTAAACGCCTCCTCATGCCACTCGGGGCAGTAGCAGCTGGAAGGGGTTCATCACTGAGAGGCCCCGGCTCATTTTCATCTGCTGCCAGAGCCACACACACATCAACCAGAGGTCTGTCACCACCATGACACCTGGGCCAATAATTAACAGAGCTGGATATTGAAATCTGTGGAGAGAGAGAGAAAGAGAGTTTGTGTGGTGTGGTGGGGTACAGTATATATGGGACTCTGAATGTCTATGAGTGTTCGAGTTGGAAAAAGTGTGGTTGTGTATCAAAGAAGAGACCTAAACATTTAACATCTAAATAGCATATGATCCCCAACAATCACTCCCCAAATACTCTAAAATGTATCTGCTCTGTACATAGTGTAGATTCACTCTTTGAATATCAGCTCCTGCTGTGCTGGCTTTCAACTTTACAGTGTCCATTAGTACATTTTAATGAGCCCATATGTGTAGTCCATTAAACATTTAAGAATAATAAATAACTCTGTAGATCTTAAGGACAACTTGACCCAGTTCAACGGCTCTTCGATAGATTTAAACAAGGCTTCCACCATCACTTGTAGCCTAAGGATACAAGTTTAAAAAAAGGAAAGCAAATTTGCCTAAGGCATCATAAAATATCTTATATTTCTCTACTGTCCATACATCTGTCTTTTGCATCAGTGCTGTAGAATCTCTCAAGAGTGGAAATAAATAACGAACAAAATGAATAATATCAAAAGGCATTAATGTGGCCTGACAACTCAAGCATGAAAGCGAGGTTAGACTTGAACTGCTCCGAATGTTAATTGTGCTTTTCTAATCAGGTCATACATATGAATGGGCTTATTAGGCGCTGTCACCACACCATCCCATCTCTGGAATATTTCAAGGGGGCTGCACGCCAATTTGACAGGCTTGTTTAGTTGAAGAGAACCTTCATGTGCTTGGGGGAAAAAAAGGCCTTCACAGATAAGGATGTCATGCTTATTTGTTCAAACATGTTTGGCTAAAAGCAGCATGTCGAGTAACGGTACAGCCTCTGCGTGCTTCACTAATGAAGTGAAGCCGTATGTTCAGACTTATTTTTTTGAGAAAAAATACAAACTCATCATCCTTCATTATTTTGTAAAAAGAAAATGACATTAAGAACGTCAAGGATGACTGGGGTGCATATGAGGCTAGTGTGCTATCTGGGGTGCATATGAGGCTAGTGTGCTATCTGGGGTGCATATGAGGCTAGTGTGCTATCTGGGGTGCATATGAGGCTAGTGTGCTATCTGGGGTGCATATGAGGCTAGTGTGCTATCTGGGGTGCATATGAGGCTAGTGTGCTATCTGGGGTGCATATGAGGCTGGTGTGCTATCTGATGCTTGCAAGGACCCAAATCAGAGCCAGACTCTGACCATGTCCGTTCCCCCTTCTGTCTGGGACGCGCCATCTGTCATGGCATTTCCTTTTGCTGTCATTTAAGAAATCCAGAGAATTTTTGAATCACTTTGAATTGGTCACTTTGCATATCAGAATATTAAGCATGGTGCTGATGCAACCTGTTGCAATTCATCACAATGAGAGAGAACGGGAGAGTTAGAGAGAGGGAGAGAGAGAGAGAGAGAGAGAGAGAGAGAGAGAGAGAGAGAGAGAGAGGTGGGGACGGGTGGTGTGGGGGTGCAGAGAGGGGGTTTGATTTGGGAGGGGTGAGAAAATGCAATTAAAGCTCCCGGCAATTAGAGTGTAATCTTTGCAATTATCATTATCATCGTTTGAAAGGAGGCAAGGCTTGAGACGTAGTGTAATAAGCTGATATTATGTTCTGATCCTTATTAAAATCAGAAGGAACAATTATTTCATGTAGTGATGACTCACTACGTGGTCTCTGAAAGGCCTGCGGACATCAAATGCTCTCTCTCTTCTGCTTTTGTGCTCAGGTCAAGGCTTAGAACAGCGCTGTCACATTCAGCCAGCCGAACAACAAAAGCCCCCACTGCTGATACCATTAGGCACAAAGAGCATGTCAGTGAGGAAGTATAATCAGGTGTTTTGGATGCATAACAATTATTTTATTGCTGCAGAAGGCTCCCACAGTGTTGGTAGTGGTGTGTGTGTGTGTGTGTGTGTGTGTGTGTGTGTGTGTGTGTGTGTGTGTGTGTGTGTTTGCGTGTCTGTGTGTGTGTGTGTGTGTGTGTGTGTGTGTGTGTGTGTGTGTGTGTGTACGTGCATACATTGGTGATGATGAATGACAATCAGTTATTAGAATTCAGTGTTGACTTGTTTATTATTTTTTGTCTAGAGAGTGAGGTTGTTCTAGGCTGCTATCTTTTCATGCTAACAAACATAAAGGATCGCGGGATATAAACAACATGATATTGCTGGGTAGTGAGTCTGTGCTAATGACCGAGGCCAGGCAGCTTCTCCGACATTTGCAAGACAGTGAGTAGGTGGACAAAGCAAACACTAATGAGAGAGGGGACTTTTTAAAAAACCTAAATCCAACTGGCATGAACTCTGCCTGCTGTGTGCAGCTGTGTGCAGCCACTTGAGCCTCAGTCCTCTGGGTGCTCTGAGAAAGAGCTTTCATCCTCAGAGAGAGAGAGAGAGAGAGAGAGAGAGAGAGAGAGAGAGAGAGAGAGAGAGAGAGAGAGGCCATAGGGAGACTGGCAGCAGCCCCACTTGATTGGGAGACGCAGGTGGAGTTTTCTCATAAGTGACCTAACCCTCCCATTCTTTCTCAGAACAATAGCATTAAAGACACACACACAATAATACAGAGAGACAGACATGCAGAGAAAGATAGAGAGAGGAAGAGAGAGAGAGAGTTATAAACTCTTACATATAATCAAAGAAACCAAACAGCAGCAGTTTTTTACTGGTTGTACAATCTCCCCCATACCTAAGCCACGACAGCTGTGCCAATGGTGTTTTTTTTTTACTTATCCAGACATATTTGTTGTCCAAATGAGGACATACATTATATATATATATATATATATATATATATATATATATATATATATATATATATATATATATATATATATATATTTAAAACACTGGCATGCTATATTTCAGGGGGCTTGAAAAGAAATTGATATGATGCCAACCTACGCAACTGAACACCAAAATTCCTTTCCACCATGCAGGTAATTCATTTCTCTCTCCCTCCCTCTCACTCTTTCTTCCCCTCTTTCTCTCTCTCTCCCTGTGCCCTCTTTGTCCGTGCTCTGGCACCATGCAGAGGAAAAATCAATTTACCATCGCAGATTGTCATATTCCCTCTCACCTACCAGTCAGCCTGCAATTATTGTCGAGCAGCCACTCCTCGCAGAGAACAGTCCCCCAGCCCCTTCTCACCCCTCCCGCGTCCCCACAATGAGTGGCAATCCATTTCTCTTATAAGCAGATACGCACACACACACACACACACACCACCACCACCACACCTACAGTACAGGAGATTAGAAATAGCTCCCAGTGACCCTGTCTTAGCAAAGACAGATGTGGGTTGAAAACAGGCGGAGGTGGCTGCCCTTCTGGTCTCCACGCGAGGGCCTCTGGAGGTGGGAGAGAGAGCCTAGTAGGCCCCTGAGCTCAGGCTTATCCAACACGCCGCTAGTGACTGCAGAACCTGATGAGAATCTCGCCCTGCACAAAACTCTCATATACATCATACATCATTTTAATACAGAATGGGAAAGGTTGTGTGTGGTGTGTGTGTGTGTGTGTGTGTGGTGGCGTGGGGTAGGGGGGTTGACTGTTTTTTTTTTCGAAACTTTTATTGAATTATTTACTCTGCGAGGGAAAAAAAAATGATGACAATGGGGGCCTCATCGCTAAACAAATAAATAAATCAAAGATTTAATCGAATTCTGGGGTACAGGACGGGGGTGATGTTGTTACGCCGCTCCTTGGCACTTAACTCTCGCGTTGCTGCGGTAATCAGGGTGTATTATTCCGTGCAGGCGGCTGCTAACGGTGTCCTGCTGAGATGGATGATCTCCCCATTTGTTTATCTTGTTTTGCTTGTTTTTGTTTTCTGTGCAAGAATTGTGTGGAGGTCATTTTGACTTGTTTAGAATATTGGGTAGTTTGTTGAATTGACTGCTGCAATACCTCTAGGTACAGGTGTTGGCATATTTGCGGTGTGCAGTATGACTTCTGATCAATGATATATAGTATGGTCTTTGCATAATTACATTCATTGTCATTAATACATTAATACAATATACGTATCAAATAAGTGGAAAATGAAGATTTGAAATCAGACCTTACCTCCATTCACCAAAGTCTCCCATCCATGTCACTTCTGTTATCACATTTGTTTAACTAAGTTTGTCCCAAATGTTTGTCAGTAGGGTCCAATCTTTCTCTCAGGTTTATCTGAAAACACTGTTTGTCTTCAAGCTCCAATCAAGGTTGTGAATTAGCTGGGTTCAGGCCTGTTAGGCAATGCTGGGCCCAGTCCCTGTGTCAGTTGGTCACTCTCCTGCTAGCTCTTAGCCTTGTCCTTGAGTCAACTGACGTTAAGCCAAAGTCCTTTTAGGCAAGTCACTCCACTCTGCGGTCATATTGTAAAGCGTTTTGGGTACTTATTGGGCATCTATTTCGGCGGAAATGCAAGGCTTCACGACACCAACCTTGCTCCAGCGGCGAGATCATAACACATGATTGGCACAATGTATTCACAACACACCACATGATTGGCACAATGATAGATAGATACTTTATTGATCCCCAAGGGGAAATTCAAAATGTATTCACATGTTGACTTTTTTGCCGCAGAATGTGTAGACAACTACCGTATTGGCATTACAAACTAACCCTATGCATTTCTTTGGAGGATTTTTTGAGTGCTGTGTCTCCTCATTAGAATGGTTAAGCCTATTAGCCAATGGACCCAGTTCCTATGTCAGAGAAACACTATCCTGCTAGTTCCCAGAGTGCTAGCTCCCAACACCAGACTTAAGTATATATACTCTTTTGATCGCGTGAGGGAAATTTGGTCTCTGCATTTAACCCAATCCATGAATTAGTGAAACACACACAGCGAGGTAAAGCACACACTAATCCCGCTACAACAGCGGCGCTCGGGGAGCAGTGAGGGGTTAGGTGCCTTGCTCAAGACCACTTCAGCCATGGCCCACTGGTCGGGGCTCGAACCGGCAACCCTCCGGTTACAAGTCCAGAGTGCTAACCAGTGGGCCACAGCTGCCCAATAAGAATTTGTTTCCACCCAGTTTCGAACTGGGGACCTTTCGCGTGTTAGGCGAACGTGATAACCACTACACTATGGAAACATCCAGACTTGGCTAGCTCCAAGCAAGCTAGCATTTAGCTTTATTCACTCTAGGAGTCAAGGAACCTTCAATGTGCTAGCCACCAGTAAACCTTCCAGTCTTTCAGTGGCTGTCGAAACAGCTTCGTGGAGGTCTTGAAGGTTCAGCTGCTTCGCATTTTGGCCAACATCTCACCTGTTTGTGAGTCTGTCTCTACTTCAGTTCATGCCAAACCTACCGCTAAGCCTATCTCCAGTTATTAATATTGCCACTGTAGAGGCTATGCCTGTCACCAACTCTCAGCCAACGTCATGCCTGTTTCTGAGTCAGCTGATGCCATGCGATGCCTGTTGCTGAGTTAGATGACACTACTTCTGTTCCTGTGTTGGACAACGTCTGGTTGGTTCTGGGTTCCATTAATGCCGAGCTTGTAAGATGTGTTGGAGATGAAGTTTGGCGACCCTCTGACAACCCCCAGAGGGTTTACACCTTCTCTGCTGCAGACTCCTAACTGGCCCTTGATTCTGGATTCTGTCTAGTCTTTTTGCATGGCCTGATCTGTGTTCCAAACTAAGGACTGTTCATTGTCTGGCAGCTTGCACTGAGGGACTCAACCATTGTTCTGTCTTTATATCTTTATTTGGGTCCAATATCCTCACTTCTGACCTTATACGTGGTAGGAATATGGATATGGAGGCTTACAGAAGAAGCATATCTAGCCTAGAAAATAGGCACCAGACACCGGAAAATATTTTGGTCATATAAGATGTTTTGAACTTTTTAACTTTTACAAAAATACCCCAGCCCCAGCAGTGGCACAACTGGCTGGAGCACCTGCACTGTACGCCGGCGACCCGGGTTTGATTCCTCCCCCCATGGTCCTTTCCGGATCCCACCTCGACTCTCTCTCCCACTCGCTTCCTGTCATTTTCCACTGCCCCCCCCCCAGATATCGTCTTCTGTATTCTTAGTTTCTACTCCTACTAACAGTGGTACATAACTTTATTAGAACTAAATAAACAATACATAAATGAAAACCTCAATCTAATTGTTTTTGGTAACACTTTATTTTAATGTGTCGCTGTTACAGTGTACCTACCTAATTAGGTACAGTGGTACAACCTGTGTAACAACATGCACTATCAGGTACTATCATTGTACTTGCATTATGTATTTGTGGGTACCTACATATAGTTGTTACATTGTAATACTGAGTGCTTTTACAAAACTTTGCCAATTTGTCTAAATTTTCATCAGAGGCAAAGAGCTGACCTGAGACCTGCTGGATGGGGTAAATCTGGTCATGATAGATTTGATATACAAATCATTCTTAGCTCCAGTCAAGGCCTCATTGTCTTCAGTGTACATGTAACATCTGTGCTGCTACAACCTTGTTACTCTTTGATACAGTGGAATAAACCTATTAAGTGTACCAGTTAATTACTTACATGTACATATGACATGTATGTTATGTCTTCGATGTCTTGGAACAGGTCTACTAATTCACATGTACTGTGTGGTGTAACAGCAGACATGTTTCAACACATCAATTACAGGATGCATGACATCATTGACAGGATGTATATAATATGTCCATGTAAGTACTTAACTGGCACACTTTATTTTAATGTGTTTATTCCACTGTATCAAAAGAGTAATAAATGTGTACCAACACAGTTGATACATGTACTACAGTATGTAGGGTAATGGCAGACATGTTCCAAGACACAAATGACACAACATACATGTAATATGTAATTGTAAATACTTAACTGGTACACTTCATTTTAATGGGTTTGTGCCACTGTATCAAAGAGCAATAAGTGTGTACCAACACAGTTGATATAGCCTATGTACTATGTAGTGAATTAGTAGACCTGTTCCAAGACATCGAAGACACAACACAACATACATGTCATATGTACATGTAAGTAATTAACTGGTACACTTAATAGGTTTATTCCACTGTATCAAAGAGTAACTAGGTTGTAGCAGCACAGGTTGGAGCTAAGAATGGTTTGTATATCAAATCTGTCATGACCAGATTTACCCCATCCAGCAGGTCTCAGGTCAGCTCTTTGCCTCTGATGAAAATAGACAAATTGGCAAAGTTTTGTAAAAGCATTTTGTATTACAATGTAACAACTATATGTACCCACAAATACATAATGCAAGTACAATAATAGTACCTGATAGTATAACACATTATAATAAAGTGTATAGAAACTGTATTATTGCAGCACAAAACAAATAAATGAATAGCTCTTTCTGATAATAAAATGTATGGTTTGGTCAGGCACCCCCAACGCCCCAACACTGGTCTTCCCCCCTCCAACACCTCACAGCTGCAGGCCTTTGCTAACCATATTTCAGCTCCTTCCCACTACTGCCCAAACTCTCGATGGATGGATTCTAGTTTCTTCACAGGGTCCTCATTTGAAATTCAAAAGATCCTGCTTTTAAATTTTATTAGCCGTCATTATTAAAGCTTACCTGTAAAGGGTTGGTGAGGGCAGCAAGACATTAATTCATTGTCTGAGAGGCTGCAGAGTAAGATTAAAGAGGAGGGAGTGAAAGATAGAGGGATAGAGAGGAGAGTGGGAAAGAAATTGAGTGCAGAGAGATTTCACAGCCTCATTGTACTAGGGCATGGACATAATTACCAATCAAAACCCCCAAATCCCTCCCTCTTTAGCCCCCCTCACCACCCACAACACACACACACACACACACTTGCACACACACACACACACACACACACTTGCACACACACACTTGCACACACACACACACACACACACACACACACGCGCGCACACACACACTTGCACACACACACACACACACTTACACACACACACACACACACACACACACTTGCACACATAAATGCCCATTCTGTCCCTTTGTCCTCATAAACAACTGTCTCTCTATGTCTTTCTCCCTTTCAGTGTCTCTCTGCTTGTCTGTCTCTCTGTCTGCCTGTTCAGTTCCTCTGCACCAGTCCCCACAGCTCGCCTCTCGCACAGATAAAATAGCATGTGACTCTCCCCGCTGCTGCCATTACAGTAATAAAGCCACCCAGGCTGCAGCATATTTCCCCACTGTAACCGCAGGAGGACTTACAGGAGATGAGTCAAGGGCTCTGCCATGCACCATCTACAAAGCCTGACGGGCACAATGCACTCCAACAATTGACCCAACCTCCCGCAAAAAAAAAAAGCCCCTTTGCATTGACTCAGTCTCCCATATGAGGAGACACACACACACCCACAGACACAAAAAGATTACAAAAAAAAAGGTTGGCCATTAATGCAGCTATTCAAATTCAAGTCTTTCCCACCTCTGGGTGGGTTAGGAGGGCTTGCGTCGCTGTGATGGAGAAGCTATTAGCTGCTGAAACGGAGGATGACCCAGGTGCCACTGCTCCCTTTCTTCTCTAGCATGAGACACGCTTTCAGGCTGGAGAGGGGGAGGAGAAGAGAAGAGAAGAGAAGAGTGGGACTAGAGGAGAGGGGGAGGAGAAGAGAAGAGAAGAGAAGAGTGGGACTGCAGCTGTGGAGGAGAGCAATAGGGGGAGGATCTTCTCTGATAAAACCATCAAAACTCCCAGAACGGCTTTGAACTGGCAACCCCGGCTCTCGAGATCAGGGATCCCAGGACGTGATAAGAGGACATCATTCTCTCCCTCTCTCTCTCTCTCTCTCTCTCTCTTTCTACCACCAGCCCTCCAACCTGGAACGTGACTAATCTCTGGATAGCTTCACCTGATTCTCCCCTTGGGTGATATTCCAGAGATTCTTGAGACTGTAAAAAATATTACCAGACACCCCCTCCACACACAACCCATCCACTCTCCCCACTTCCCCTCCTCATCCCACTCTCTCGAACACCCACTGAGGGACAGAATAGGTGTCTGCTTTAGAGCAATGAACGGCCTCTTTAGTGATAATCAATTGAGCCTAGCTCCTTGGCAGATCGAAGGCGGCGAGTGGAAAATATGTCGCAGTGCAACCGTGGTAACCGGCTGGTCAGCTGCACAGCTACATTGCTCTTCCTAGCACTGCCGTCGCCTTCATCACAGCGGTGGAATGATTAGCACACAGGAACGTTAGCGCCCAACGATCTGTCTGACCACCAGCAACTCCTGCCATATGTTTTAGCAGTCGACTCAGTAAACAGCTGTTGGTATATTTATCTGACTCTTTGATTGTCCTGCACTCACAGACTACAGAGACATTAAATTCAGTCTCAATTACTACTCCTCTCTCTCAGTCTCTCTCGCTCATAATATCTTAAAAAAATGACCACCTCTTCCCCTGTCACACAGGCACACTCAAACATAATATCTTTCCTCCATCCACATCATTTATTTTTTTCTCTCCATCAACTTCCTTTTCTCTCTTTCCTCTCCTCTGTCTCTTTCTTTTTTCCTCCCTCCCTCACCTTTCCTCTCTCCATCTCCCTCTCTCTCCATCTCCCTCTCTCCCATTCTTTCTTTCTCTGCCAATCTCTCACTCTCCTTACCTTACCTCCCGCCATCTTTCCCTTTCATCCGTTCCCTCTCTTTGGCACTCCCTCTTTCTCTCTCAGTTTCCTTCTCTCTCTCTCTCTCTCTCTCTCTCTCTCTCTCTCTCTCTCTCCCCTCCCTCCTGCAGAGCTGGAGCCCTGGAGCCTGAGATCAGAGAGTGGGGTTCACTCAGCCAGAAAATCGAGGTGGGAGCCAAATCTGTCCTGGGAACAAGGAGCCCATGATGATCTTCTCCTCGTCTCTCTCTCTCTCTCTCTCTCTCTCTCTCTCTCTCTCTCTCTCTCTCTCTCTCTCTCGAGTGCATGCTGGGATTGCGTGAGTGCCGTGAGTGTGAGTACGACTGAACGCCGTCTGTGGCTATCTTTAAAACTCTATCTTTTGTTTGTACTTATATGTGTTGTATCATTGTTTTTTATCTTATTGTTGGGACTTAGTGTGGTTGACTGTTTTGGGGTTGGAAGTGAAGCAGAACCCCCGCACCCGGCTTACAGCTGGTCGGGGTGTAACAATGGAATTTGAGGCCTTGACACGTCGTCACGGCGTGAAGGTGATCTCTGATGTTAGTGTGGAGGTTTGTAGTTTGGCCATTGGAGAAATTGTGGGTCACGGTAATACTGTATCAGCTTCGCGAATGAAGAATGCTGTTGTTGTTTTCCTAAACAGTATTGCCAAGGCAAATGACATTGTCCAAAGTGGTGTTGTGCTTAATGGCACGTTCAATCCTGTTGTACCCCTGAGTTTGCCCTCGACTAAGATTGTCATTTCGAATATTCCCCCATTTCTTTCTGACCGATTAATTAGCACTGAGCTTTTGCGTTATGGTAAACTTGTTTCCCCAATCAAGAAAATTCCAATTGGCTGCAAATCGCCATTACTTAAGCATGTTGTCTCCTTTAGGAGACAAGTTTACATGATCCTAGACAGCGGTGATGAGCTCAATTTGACTTTCCGTTTTAACGTTGACGGGTCTTATTATATAGTTTTTGTGACATCTGATACCGCCATGAAATGTTTTGGTTGTGGGATGATAGGACATCTTGTTCGCGTGTGCCCATCTAAACCTCACAGTGAGGATGCTAGAGGGCGAATGCCAGCAGCAGCCAGTGCCGAAGGAGGCGAACCTACGACAGGTGGGTCTGTGGCGGAGGAGTCTGCCACAGTCGGGGATAACCAACCCGAGCCTAGCAGCTCGGTGTCTACGGCAGATAGGCCTGAGCTTGCGGGGACATCCACCACTACTGTGTTAGGTAGGGCTGAGTTTATGGTGGAGGAGTCCGCTGTGACTGAGTCCGATAAAACCACCGAAAAAACCCCGGCGATTGCGCCTGTACTGGCGATCGTTACAGAGGATAAATCCTCTGCAGCCGAGTCTGCATTTGAATTGGTTTCACCAACGATTGCCTCAGCTGTGTCTGATGTGACTGTTGAGGAAAAGGCTGATGAGTCAGAGTCTTTGCCGAGTGGGAGTGAGCCTGGTGGTGCGTCTGCTGCTGCGGGTAGGCCTACGTCCGCCTCAGGTGGGTTAACGCACTTACTAACTTCAGACCCGAAACTAAAAGTAGCCCGTAAAACTGCTCCGTGCGTGTCAGATGGTAGTGACATGGAGGCCGAAACAACTGTTTTTAAAATACCCAAAAAGAAATCTAACCGTAGCGATGATCACAGCACAAAAAAGCAGGCTAAACAGAAAGAACATGCTAACTATACCGAGTCGGACAGTGATGGCTATTCCACCGATTCGAGCAGGTTTTCCTGGTCTGGTAGCGATAATGTGATGGTGATGTACAGTGCTAGCGACATTAGTAATTTCTTGGCTGATACAAAAGGGAAAAGGGGGGTTCGAGTCGAGGATCATTTCCTTGACAGTATGCAGTTTATAAACGATGTCTGTCATCATAGACAGGAAGGGGCCTTTGATGACCGGGAACTTCACCGTCTACGGAAACTTATTGGTAAACTTAAGAAAGAAAATAGCGATGCACTCGCGGATTAACTGCAGCTTTCTCTTCCATCACGTGTTTTTTCTCTGTCTCTTTCTTTCTTTATATGAACATATGAACAATATTAGGATTACTACCCTTAACATTAACGGAGGAAGGGACTTTAGAAAAAGAGCTCAAATTTATGAGCTTTTACAGCAAAAGGCAACAGATGTTGTGTTTTTACAAGAGACACATAGTGATATCAATAACGCTACAGATTGGGCAAGAGAGTGGAATGGGCTGACTATTCTCAGCCATAACACGTCTGACAGTGCTGGAGTGGCACTGTTGTTTTCATGCAGCTTTATTCCCCTGTCATACAGCATTGAAGAAGTGATTAAGGGGAGGCTTCTAAAAGTACACGCTACGTTTGAGAATGACGTTTTTGTTTTCATGTGTGTTTATGCACCGACCTCCGCCACAGATAGAGTAGCTTTTCTTAAAACGTTGAATGCCTCAGTGAAGAACTGTAGTGATAATGAACTCCTTATCCTAGGCGGCGATTTTAATTGCACAGAGGCAAGACTTGATCGGAATCATGCTGAACCCCACATGGTTTCACGTAGCCATCTCATTGAGGTGATAGTTGAGAGTAACTTATGCGATATTTGGAGGAACCTGCACCAAAGTGAGAGGCAGTACACTTGGGCACACTACAGGGGAAACACGATGTCATTAGCTAGGCTTGACCGGTTTTATACTTTTAGACATCATATGAACAAATTTAGATCTTGTACCATTCACCCTGTTGGTTTTTCTGACCACAGCATGGTGATGTGTAACATAAGTGCAAGTAATGTTAAACACAAGAGTGCATACTGGCATTTCAATGCATCACTTTTAGATGATTTCAATTTTAAAGAATGTTTTATTTATCTCTGGAATATACTCAAGGCAGACAAGGAGCTTTACTCCTCACTGTCTCAGTGGTGGGATATAACAAAAACTAAAATTAAACAATTCTGCCAAGGTTACACTTGCAATGTCACAAGAGGCATATAACCATGTCCCTCAAGAACCTTGAAGTTGACATAATTGAAATGCAGAACCTGATGGGAACATCTGGTACTGGGCAGTACACTGAGGCTTACAACACAAGGAAGGTGGCATTATCTGAACTAATACGGCTCAAAGCTCAAGGCGCATTGATTAGATCACGTTTCAGAAACATCTCAGAGATGGATGCTCCCTCCAAGTTCTTTTTCAATCTTGAAAAGAAAAATGGTCAAAAAAGATATATTCATGCTCTACGGGCCCAGTCTGGCACCCTAGTGACTAACACGATTGAGATACGGAAGCTAGCTGTTCTCTTTTATGCTGATCTGTACAAAAATGAGCACAATGAACACCCAGATGTGGAGGCTGATTTTTTTCAGAATTCACCCACACTTTGCGAGGATTCAGTCACGATGCTTGGTGAAGATATATCCTTAGAGGAGCTTCACAATGCCCTTATGGCTATGGAGAATGGGCGGGCACCAGGTATTGACGGCTTGTCTGTTGAGTTCTATAAGGCCTTTTGGCCAGTTCTGGGTGAGGACTTTCAAGAGGTGCTCACTGAATGTTTAGGTAGGGGGGAGTTACCACTATCTTGTAAGAGAGCAGTGCTCACCTTACTACCAAATAAGGGCGATCTGAACGAGCTGAAGAACTGGCGTCCAGTCGCTCTGCTCTCTACAGATTACAAGATTTTTTCTAAAGTTTTGGCCACTAGATTGGGGAAGGTCATGGCAGAGGTTATACACATAGATCAAACATACTGTGTACCTGAGCGGTCCATCTTTGATAATATCCAACTAGTCAAGGGTGTCTTAGACGTCTCCAATCTACTTGGTCTCAGAACAGGTCTCATCTCTTTAGACCAAGAGAAGGCCTTTGATCGCGTTGAGCATGCTTATCTGTGGAAAGTCCTGACACACTTTGGTTTTAGTAGGAATTTTATAGCAATGATCCAGGCCCTGTATTGTAATATTGAAAGTGTCTTGAAGATCAACGGTGGTTTGTGTGCTCCCTTCAGAGTTCAAAGGGGTGTACGACAAGGTTGTTCTCTATCTGGAATGCTGTATGCATTAGCCATTGAACCCCTGTTAAATAAGCTGAGGGCTAAGCTCTCTGGGTTTTCAGTGCCTTTGTGTCACGATGTGTTTAAGGTTTCAGCCTATGCTGATGATTTAATTGTGATGGTCAGTGAGCAAAAGGACATTGACATGTTAACCAACATAATAGGCACCTTTGGTTTGATTTCATCTGCAAAGGTGAATTGGAACAAAAGTGATGCTTTTCTTTTTGGGGACTGGTCAGGGGTACAGCTAAGGCTTCCTACTGGCCTTGAATGGAAAAGGGGTGGACTTAAGTACCTAGGAGTCTATTTGGGAGATCAGGACACCATGAGGAAAAACTGGGAGGGGGTTCTGGAGAAAATTAAGGGCCGATTAAACAGGTGGAAATGGATCCTTCCACACGTTTCCTACAGGGGGCGTGTTCTTATCGCCAATAACCTTACTGCTTCCTCTCTGTGGCACAGATTAGCCTGTATTGATCCTCCAACAGACTTTTTAGCTACCATTCAAGCTCTATTAGTTGATTTTTTTTGGGACAATCTGCACTGGCTACCCCAGAGCATGCTGTACCTGCCTAAAGATGAGGGAGGGCAAGGGCTTGTGCAGTTGTCTAGCAGAGCCGCAGCCTTCCGTCTTGCGTTTCTGCAAAGGTACCTTACGGGTCCACAAGATCTGATTTGGAGGCCTTTGGCGAGTGTAATCCTTCGGACAACAGGAGGATTGGGATTGGACAAAACACTTTTCTGGACGGATACTAAGAGACTGAATGTATCAGCATTGCCGTCTTTTTACAGAGGACTGTTTGCTATCCTGAACTTTTTCAATATGCAAAGAACTGGAACTAACACATCACTGCATTGGCTTCTGGAAGAGCCTTTGGTTTATGGCTCCCGATTTGACATCGCTGGGAGCGAGAACCCCACACTGACAAGGATACTATGTGACTCTGGTGTTGTCAAGATTAGACAGTTAGTGGACATTGCAGGGCCTGATCTGGTTTGTTCTGAGGAACTAGCATTGCGCCTAGGGATAAGGTCCATACGTGTCATCAACAAACTGTTGGGTAGGTGGAAGGCACTCCTTACGGCTGAGGAATGTGAAAGACTAAAACAGTACTGTTTGGGGTTAGACCCTCCTGATCAGGAGGATCCTTTTCTCAATGTATGTGTTAGGCCAAAACTGGGTGACTGTGCAGGGGTTATTTTGGAGAATAAAGAACGAACAGAGATTGTTTTGGATGACTTTTGCAGTAAACCTCTGTACAAAATGTGTGTTATTGTTCTAAACAAACAGAAATTGAATGCGAGAGTTGACACTCCTTGGCGAAATGTTCTGGGTCTAGATGATACTGTAAAACCTGAATGGAGGGCACTCTATAAACCACCGTTGAGGAAACAAGTCTGTGATTTGCAGTGGAGAGTTCTCCATGGTATTGTTGCAATTAATGCGTTTGTGTCCATCATAAACCCAGGGGTTTGTCAGGACTGTCCTTTTTGCTTTCAGAGGGAGACAGTGTTTCACTGTTTCTCGCAATGTTTGAGGTTGTCACCTTTGTTTAGGGTTTTAGAAGGCCTTTTTCAAGTTTTTGATGAAGCTTTTTCTTTGCAAATATTTGTTTTTGGTTTTGAATATACCCGGTCACACAGAGTAAAATGTCAGTTGATTAATTTCCTTTTGGGCCAAGCAAAAATGGCCATTTACATAAGCAGGAGAAACAAAATGGTCACCAATCTAGATGCTGATGTTGTAAATGTTTTCTCAAGATTGGTCAAATCTAGTGTGCTGACTGATTATTACTTCTACAAACATATGCAAACTCTTGAAACATTTGTTGATAAATGGTGTTATGGAGGTGCAATATGCTCTGTGATTAATGAGGAGATAGAATTTTGTTCTGCTTTTGTGTAAGGCCCAGTTATTTTACTTTTTTTGAGCTGTGACTGACGTGACCTTGAGTTGTTAAGACTGTTGTACAATAAAGCGCAATTCAAAATCAAAAATCTCTCTCTCTCTCTCTCACTCTCTCTCTCTCTCTCTCTCTCTCTTCCTCTCACTCTAGCTCCTCTCTCCTGCTTCTTTTACAAGGCATCCTCAAAATGAACTAAGCACTATGCATGTTAGACCGACTACCACAATAAATAGCCTGTGGTGAGTGTTAGTGTGAGTGTGAGCGTGAGTGTGTTGACATTCCTCCATTCAGTGCCTTCATCAGTGTGAGCTGTCCAGTTGGAGAGTTTGATGTGCAACTGGTTTTTGATGGACTCCAAATTGCACGTCAGAGCAGCTGAAGAGCCCAATTAAATCCAGGGCTCCAATGTGAGCGTCTACTATTACGCTCTAGTGGTCCTGTACAGCGCAGGGGAGGGGAGATAGATTAATATATAAATCTATAATAAATATATGAAACATCTATGGTACATTCATCTCCCTTGTGATCCTGATGATCAGTTTCTTGTTATTAATATTTTAAGTGGTGTGTGTGTGTGTGTGTGTGTGTGTGTGTGTGAGAGAGAGAGAGATAGAGAGAAAGAGAGAGACAGACAGAGACAGAGAGAGAGAGAGTATATGTGTGAGAGGGAGAGTATCTATGTGTGTGTGTGTGTGTGTGTGGTGTGTGTGTGTGTGAGTTTGTGTGTGAGTAGAACAGTTAAAGAGCAATATTAAGTGTTATGATTAATGTTGTGCAAAAGCGACTTCATAACATTCTGTGTGTGGGTCGAGCAGCACAGAGATATGGTTAATGATTGCATCATGTCTAGATTTTAAAAATGTGTGTGTGTGCATGCCTGTGTGCAGATTTTACAAAGAGATGCTATTAATGATTGCATCATGAATAGTTTTGCGAGTTTGTCTCTCTCTATCTTTTTTATCTCTCTCTCTCTGTGTGTAAGAAAGAGAGAGATAGAGAGAGAGAGAGAGAGAGACAGAGAAAGAGAGAGTGTGTGTGTTATGTGTGTGCAGTTCTGTTTGACTGCACATGCATTTTTTTTCCATACATGTGCTCCAGGGTCGGTTTGTGAATTTTAATATCCTCACTCATCATCATCATCATCGTCTCTTCGTCTCTGTGTCTGAGGCCACCCCCCCCCCCCCCCCCCCACCACTTACTGCAGTCAAAGTGGGAGTGAGGTGAGAGTGAGGTGAGAGTGAGGTGAGAGGTGAGAGTGAGGTGAGAGGTGGGAGTGAGGTGGGAGGTGGGAGTGAGGTGAGAGGTGGGAGTGAGGTGGGAGTGAGGTGGGAGTGAGGTGAGAGGTGGGAGTGAGGTGAGAGGTGGGAGTGAGGTGGGAGTGAGGTGAGAGTGAGGTGAGAGGTGGGAGTGAGGTGAGAGGTGGGAGTGAGGTGAGAGGTGGGAGTGAGGTGAGAGTGAGGTGAGAGGTGGGAGTGAGGTGAGAGGTGGGAGTGAGGTGGGAGTGAGGTGAGAGGTGAGAGGTGGGAGTGAGGTGAGAGTGAGGTGAGAGGTGGGAGTGAGGTGAGAGGTGGGAGTGAGGTGGGAGTGAGGTGAGAGGTGAGAGGTGGGAGTGAGGTGAGAGTGAGGTGAGAGGTGGGAGTGAGGTGAGAGGTGGGAGTGAGGTGAGAGGTGGGAGTGAGGTGGGAGTGAGGTGAGAGGTGAGAGGTGGGAGTGAGGTGAGAGTGAGGTGAGAGGTGGGAGTGAGGTGAGAGGTGAGAGTGAGGTGAGAGTGAGGTGAGAGGTGGGAGTGAGGTGAGAGGTGGGAGTGAGGTGAGAGGTGGGAGTGAGGTGGGAGTGTAATCAAAACATCGTGTGGTAAACAAAGTGTATTGTTTGTCCCGTTCCCCCTTTTCTTTTGAGGCTGGGTGGCCCAGACGGACCTCAAAGGGAGAAAACACTGTCAGATCGTGTTTACGCGCCATAATCTTCCGAGTTCATTAAAAACAAAAGGGTCTGTTTGGATCGACCGTGGCGCCTCTTCATTCTAAGTGAGGCCCCTATGATAACTCCCAATAAATAAATAAAAGATAAGTTGTTTTGTAATTTGTGGAGCGATTAGCTTCCATTATTTACGACTCCAATCACAAAGGCGCGCACTCCGGGACAAACAAGAGAGAGCGAGACGGAGAGTCCAGATAGATTGCAGCAGACGAGAGCTCCAGATTGCAGCAGGCGAGAGCTCCAGATTGCAGCAGGCGAGAGCTCCAGATTGCAGCAGATTGCAGCAGGCGAGCGCTCCAGATTGCAGCAGGCGAGAGCTCCAGATTGCAGCAGATTGCAGCAGGCGAGCGCTCCAGATTGCAGCAGGCGAGAGCTCCAGATTGCAGCAGGCGAGAGCTCCAGATTGCAGCAGGCGAGCGCTCCAGATTGCGAGAGCTCCAGATTGCAGCAGGCGAGCGCTCCAGATTGCAGCAGGCGAGAGCTCCAGATTGCAGCAGGCGAGAGCTCCAGATTGCAGCAGGCGAGCGCTCCAGATTGCAGCAGGCGAGAGTTCCAGATTGCGAGAGCTCCAGATTGCAGCAGGCGAGAGCTCCAGATTGCAGCAGGCGAGAGCTCCAGATTGCAGCAGATTGCAGCAGGCGAGCGCTCCAGATTGCAGTAGGCGAGAGCTCCAGATTGCAGCAGATTGCAGCAGGCGAGCGCTCCAGATTGCAGCAGGCGAGAGCTCCAGATTGCAGTAGGCGAGAGCTCCAGATAGATTGCAGCAGACGAGCGCTCCAGATTGCAGCAGATTGCAGCAGGCGAGCGCTCCAGATTGCAGCAGGCGAGAGCTCCAGATTGCAGCAGGCGAGCGCTCCAGATTGCAGCAGATTGCAGCAGACGAGCGCTCCAGATTGCAGCAGGCGAGAGCTCCAGATTGCAGCAGGCGAGAGCTCCAGATTGCAGCAGGCGAGCGCTCCAGATTGCAGCAGGCGAGAGCTCCAGATTGCGAGAGCTCCAGATTGCAGCAGGCGAGCGCTCCAGATTGCAGCAGGCGAGAGCTCCAGATTGCAGCAGGCGAGAGCTCCAGATTGCAGCAGGCGAGCGCTCCAGATTGCAGCAGGCGAGAGCTCCAGATTGCAGCAGATTGCAGTAGGCGAGAGCTCCAGGGGCCTCCTCCCCATCTTTCACTCTGCTTGCAGTCTCCCGTGACCTTGTCAAATTGCTTTAGAAGACAACCATGCATGCTTTGAGTAACCGGGCGAACGAAACACAAATACTGATCAGGCTGGCGAAGATATGACCAATGCTATGCCAAAATGTTTTTAAACCGTCTGACAATGCAGTGGAGCACTACTGATTCTTCCTGTCTTCCATACCATACCATTTTTATTTTATTTTATTCAACTTATTCACGGTAACTCAGAGAGTGACTGAAGGACAGGCAAGCCTACCTCCCACAGTCTTAACATTTCACAGTGGTTGGTTTAAAGGTCTAAAAGGATTTAAAAAGGAAACGTGGAAGGCAGGTCCTTTCACTTCAAGTCGAGGTTAAAAGAGCAGTGAGAGGCAGAAAGCTCCCTGTGACAGGCCATCATAGCTAATGGCTGTTCAGTCCCGGCCCATTCTTCTTTAACCCCAGGTTGTATTTTTCAGACACATTACATAAAGTTTAAAATAGGACAACCATGATTTTGCTTGAGACCATGCAGTAAGTAGTGCAGTATGTAGTGCAGTAAGTAGTGCAGTAAGTAGTGCAGTAAGTAGTGCAGTAAGTAGTGCATGCAGTAAGTAGTGCAGTAAGTAGTGCAGTAAGTAGTGCAGTAAGTAGTGCAGTATGTAGTGCAGTAAGTAGTGCAGTAAGTAGTGCAGTAAGTAGTGCAGTAAGTAGTGCAGTAAGTAGTAAGTAGTGCAGTAAGTAGTGCAGTAAGTAGTGCAGTAAGTAGTAAGTAGTGCAGTAAGTAGTGCATGCAGTAAGTAGTGCAGTAAGTAGTGCAGTAAGTAGTGCAGTAAGTAGTAAGTAGTGCAGTAAGTAGTGCATGCAGTAAGTAGTGCAGTAAGTAGTGCAGTAAGTAGTGCAGTAAGTAGTAAGTAGTGCAGTAAGTAGTGCATGCAGTAAGTAGTGCAGTAAGTAGTGCAGTAAGTAGTGCAGTAAGTAGTAAGTAGTGCAGTAAGTAGTGCATGCAGTAAGTAGTGCAGTAAGTAGTGCAGTAAGTAGTGCAGTAAGCAGTGCAGTATGTAGTGCAGTAAGTAGTGCAGTAAGTAGTGCAGTAAGTAGTGCAGTAAGTAGTGCAGTAAGTAGTGCAGTAAGTAGTAAGTAGTGCAGTAAGTAGTGCAGTAAGTAGTGCAGTATGTAGTAAGTAGTGCAGTAAGTAGTGCAGTATGTAGTGCAGTAAGTAGTGCAGTAAGTAGTGCAGTAAGTAGTGCAGTAAGTAGTGCAGTAAGTAGTGCAGTATGTAGTGCAGTAAGTAGTGCAGTAAGTAGTGCAGTAAGTAGTGCAGTAAGTAGTAAGTAGTGCAGTAAGTAGTGCAGTAAGTAGTGCAGTAAGTAGTGCAGTAAGTAGTGCAGTAAGTAGTAAGTAGTGCAGTAAGTAGTGCAGTAAGTAGTAAGTAGTGCAGTAAGTAGTGCAGTAAGTAGTGCAGTAAGTAGTGCAGTAAGTAGTAAGTAGTGCAGTAAGCAGTGCAGTAAGTAGTGCAGTAAGTAGTAAGTAGTGCAGTAAGTAGTGCAGTAAGTAGTGCAGTAAGTAGTGCAGTAAGTAGTGCAGTAAGTAGTGCAGTAAGTAGTGCAGTAAGTAGTAAGTAGTGCAGTAAGCAGTGCAGTAAGTAGTGCAGTAAGTAGTAAGTAGTGCAGTAAGTAGTGCAGTAAGTAGTGCAGTAAGTAGTGCAGTAAGTAGTAAGTAGTGCAGTAAGTAGTGCAGTAAGTAGTGCAGTAAGTAGTAAGTAGTGCAGTAAGTAGTGCATGCAGTAAGTAGTGCAGTAAGTAGTGCAGTAAGTAGTGCAGTAAGCAGTGCAGTATGTAGTGCAGTAAGTAGTGCAGTAAGTAGTGCAGTAAGTAGTGCAGTAAGTAGTGCAGTAAGTAGTGCAGTAAGTAGTAAGTAGTGCAGTAAGTAGTGCAGTAAGTAGTGCAGTATGTAGTAAGTAGTGCAGTAAGTAGTGCAGTATGTAGTGCAGTAAGTAGTGCAGTAAGTAGTGCAGTAAGTAGTGCAGTAAGTAGTGCAGTAAGTAGTGCAGTATGTAGTGCAGTAAGTAGTGCAGTAAGTAGTGCAGTAAGTAGTGCAGTAAGTAGTAAGTAGTGCAGTAAGTAGTGCAGTAAGTAGTGCAGTAAGTAGTGCAGTAAGTAGTGCAGTAAGTAGTAAGTAGTGCAGTAAGTAGTGCAGTAAGTAGTAAGTAGTGCAGTAAGTAGTGCAGTAAGTAGTGCAGTAAGTAGTGCAGTAAGTAGTAAGTAGTGCAGTAAGCAGTGCAGTAAGTAGTGCAGTAAGTAGTAAGTAGTGCAGTAAGTAGTGCAGTAAGTAGTGCAGTAAGTAGTGCAGTAAGTAGTGCAGTAAGTAGTGCAGTAAGTAGTGCAGTAAGTAGTAAGTAGTGCAGTAAGCAGTGCAGTAAGTAGTGCAGTAAGTAGTAAGTAGTGCAGTAAGTAGTGCAGTAAGTAGTGCAGTAAGTAGTGCAGTAAGTAGTGCAGTAAGTAGTAAGTAGTGCAGTAAGTAGTGCAGTAAGTAGTGCAGTAAGTAGTGCAGTAAGTAGTGCAGTAAGTAGTGCAGTAAGTAGTGCAGTAAGTAGTGCAGTAAGTAGTGCAGTAAGTAGTAAGTAGTGCAGTAAGCAGTGCAGTAAGTAGTGCAGTAAGTAGTAAGTAGTGCAGTAAGTAGTGCAGTAAGTAGTGCAGTAAGTAGTGCAGTAAGTAGTGCAGTAAGTAGTGCAGTAAGTAGTGCAGTAAGTAGTGCAGTAAGTAGTAAGTAGTGCAGTAAGCAGTGCAGTAAGTAGTGCAGTAAGTAGTAAGTAGTGCAGTAAGTAGTGCAGTAAGTAGTGCAGTAAGTAGTGCAGTAAGTAGTGCAGTAAGTAGTGCAGTAAGTAGTGCAGTAAGTAGTGCAGTAAGTAGTAAGTAGTGCAGTAAGTAGTGCAGTAAGTAGTGCAGTAAGTAGTGCAGTAAGTAGTGCAGTAAGTAGTGCAGTAAGTAGTAAGTAGTGCAGTAAGTAGTGCAGTAAGTAGTGCAGTAAGTAGTGCAGTAAGTAGTGCAGTAAGTAGTAAGTAGTGCAGTAAGTAGTGCAGTAAGTAGTGCAGTATGTAGTGCAGTAAGTAGTGCAGTAAGTAGTAAGTAGTGCAGTAAGTAGTGCAGTAAGTAGTGCAGTAAGTAGTGCAGTAAGTAGTGCAGTAAGTAGTGCAGTAAGTAGTGCAGTAAGTAGTAAGTAGTGCAGTATGTAGTGCAGTAAGTAGTGCAGTAAGTAGTGCAGTATGTAGTGCAGTAAGTAGTGCAGTAAGTAGTGCAGTATGTAGTGCAGTAAGCAGTGCAGTAAGTAGTGCAGTAAGTAGTGCAGTAAGTAGTGCAGTAAGTAGTGCAGTAAGTAGTGCAGTAAGTAGTAAGTAGTGCAGTAAGCAGTGCAGTAAGTAGTGCAGTAAGTAGTAAGTAGTGCAGTAAGTAGTGCAGTAAGTAGTGCAGTAAGTAGTGCAGTAAGTAGTGCAGTAAGTAGTGCAGTAAGTAGTGCAGTAAGTAGTAAGTAGTGCAGTAAGTAGTGCAGTAAGTAGTGCAGTAAGCAGTAAGTAGTGCAGTAAGTAGTGCAGTAAGTAGTGCAGTAAGTAGTGCAGTAAGTAGTGCAGTAAGTAGTAAGTAGTGCAGTAAGTAGTGCAGTAAGTAGTGCAGTAAGTAGTGCAGTAAGTAGTGCAGTAAGTAGTAAGTAGTGCAGTAAGTAGTGCAGTAAGCAGTAAGTAGTAAGTAGTGCAGTAAGTAGTGCAGTATGTAGTGCAGTAAGTAGTGCAGTAAGTAGTGCAGTAAGTAGTGCAGTAAGTAGTAAGTAGTGCAGTAAGTAGTGCAGTAAGTAGTGCAGTAAGTAGTGCAGTAAGTAGTGCAGTAAGTAGTGCAGTAAGTAGTGCAGTAAGTAGTGCAGTAAGTAGTAAGTAGTGCAGTAAGTAGTGCAGTAAGTAGTGCAGTAAGTAGTGCAGTAAGTAGTGCAGTAAGTAGTGCAGTAAGTAGTAAGTAGTGCAGTAAGTAGTAAGTAGTGCAGTAAGTAGTGCAGTAAGTAGTGCAGTAAGCAGTGCAGTAAGTAGTGCAGTAAGTAGTGCAGTAAGTAGTGCAGTAAGTAGTGCAGTAAGTAGTGCAGTAAGTAGTAAGTAGTGCAGTAAGTAGTAAGTAGTGCAGTAAGTAGTGCAGTAAGTAGTGCAGTAAGCAGTGCAGTAAGTAGTGCAGTAAGTAGTGCAGTAAGTAGTGCAGTAAGTAGTGCAGTAAGCAGTAAGTAGTGCAGTAAGTAGTGCAGTAAGTAGTGCAGTAAGTAGTGCAGTAAGTAGTAAGTAGTGCAGTAAGTAGTGCAGTAAGTAGTGCAGTAAGTAGTGCAGTAAGTAGTAAGTAGTGCAGTAAGTAGTGCAGTAAGTAGTGCAGTAAGTAGTGCAGTAAGTAGTAAGTAGTGCAGTAAGCAGTGCAGTAAGTAGTGCAGTAAGTAGTGCAGTAAGTAGTAAGTAGTGCAGTAAGTAGTGCAGTAAGTAGTGCAGTAAGTAGTGCAGTAAGTAGTGCAGTAAGTAGTGCAGTATGTAGTGCAGTAAGTAGTGCAGTAAGTAGTAAGTAGTGCAGTAAGTAGTGCAGTAAGTAGTGCAGTAAGTAGTGCAGTAAGTAGTGCAGTAAGTAGTAAGTAGTGCAGTAAGTAGTGCAGTAAGTAGTAAGTAGTGCAGTAAGTAGTGCAGTAAGTAGTGCAGTAAGTAGTGCAGTAAGTAGTGCAGTAAGTAGTGCAGTAAGTAGTGCAGTAAGTAGTAAGTAGTGCAGTAAGTAGTGCAGTAAGTAGTGCAGTAAGTAGTGCAGTAAGTAGTGCAGTAAGTAGTGCAGTAAGTAGTGCAGTAAGTAGTAAGTAGTGCAGTAAGTAGTGCAGTAAGTAGTGCAGTAAGTAGTGCAGTAAGTAGTAAGTAGTGCAGTAAGTAGTGCAGTAAGTAGTGCAGTAAGTAGTGCAGTAAGTAGTGCAGTAAGTAGTGCAGTAAGTAGTAAGTAGTGCAGTAAGTAGTGCAGTAAGTAGTGCAGTAAGTAGTGCAGTAAGTAGTGCAGTAAGTAGTAAGTAGTGCAGTAAGTAGTGCAGTAAGTAGTGCAGTAAGTAGTGCAGTATGTAGTGCAGTAAGTAGTGCAGTATGTAGTGCAGTAAGCAGTGCAGTAAGTAGTGCAGTAAGTAGTGCAGTAAGTAGTGCAGTATGTAGTGCAGTAAGTAGTGCAGTAAGTAGTGCAGTAAGTAGTGCAGTAAGTAGTGCAGTAAGTAGTAAGTAGTGCAGTAAGTAGTGCAGTAAGTAGTGCAGTAAGTAGTAAGTAGTGCAGTAAGTAGTGCAGTAAGTAGTGCAGTAAGTAGTGCAGTAAGTAGTGCAGTAAGTAGTAAGTAGTGCAGTAAGTAGTGCAGTAAGTAGTAAGTAGTGCAGTAAGCAGTGCAGTAAGTAGTGCAGTAAGTAGTGCAGTAAGTAGTGCAGTAAGTAGTAAGTAGTGCAGTAAGTAGTGCAGTAAGTAGTGCAGTAAGTAGTGCAGTAAGTAGTGCAGTAAGTAGTAAGTAGTGCAGTAAGTAGTGCAGTAAGTAGTGCAGTAAGTAGTGCAGTAAGTAGTGCAGTAAGTAGTGCAGTAAGTAGTGCAGTAAGTAGTGCAGTATGTAGTGCAGTAAGTAGTGCAGTATGTAGTGCAGTAAGCAGTGCAGTAAGTAGTGCAGTATGTAGTGCAGTAAGTAGTGCAGTAAGTAGTGCAGTATGTAGTGCAGTAAGTAGTGCAGTAAGTAGTGCAGTAAGTAGTGCAGTAAGTAGTGCAGTAAGTAGTAAGTAGTGCAGTAAGTAGTGCAGTAAGTAGTGCAGTAAGTAGTGCAGTAAGTAGTGCAGTAAGTAGTAAGTAGTGCAGTAAGTAGTGCAGTAAGTAGTAAGTAGTGCAGTAAGCAGTGCAGTAAGTAGTGCAGTAAGTAGTGCAGTAAGTAGTGCAGTAAGTAGTGCAGTAAGTAGTAAGTAGTGCAGTAAGTAGTGCAGTAAGTAGTGCAGTAAGTAGTGCAGTAAGTAGTAAGTAGTGCAGTAAGTAGTGCAGTAAGTAGTGCAGTAAGTAGTGCAGTAAGTAGTGCAGTAAGTAGTGCAGTAAGTAGTGCAGTATGTAGTGCAGTAAGTAGTGCAGTAAGTAGTAAGTAGTGCAGTAAGTAGTGCAGTAAGTAGTGCAGTAAGTAGTGCAGTAAGTAGTGCAGTAAGTAGTAAGTAGTGCAGTAAGTAGTGCAGTAAGTAGTGCAGTAAGTAGTGCAGTAAGTAGTGCAGTAAGTAGTGCAGTAAGTAGTGCAGTAAGTAGTAAGTAGTGCAGTAAGTAGTGCAGTAAGTAGTGCAGTAAGTAGTGCAGTAAGTAGTGCAGTAAGTAGTGCAGTAAGTAGTAAGTAGTGCAGTAAGTAGTGCAGTAAGTAGTGCAGTAAGTAGTGCAGTAAGTAGTGCAGTAAGTAGTGCAGTAAGTAGTAAGTAGTGCAGTAAGTAGTGCAGTAAGTAGTGCAGTAAGTAGTAAGTAGTGCAGTAAGTAGTGCAGTAAGTAGTGCAGTAAGTAGTGCAGTAAGTAGTGCAGTAAGTAGTGCAGTAAGTAGTGCAGTAAGTAGTAAGTAGTGCAGTAAGTAGTGCAGTAAGTAGTGCAGTAAGTAGTAAGTAGTGCAGTAAGTAGTGCAGTAAGTAGTGCAGTAAGTAGTG
>NC_055970.1:547500-552500 GCF_018492685.1 Alosa sapidissima
GAGAATGAAAGAGAGAGAGGTGGGGAGAGAGAGAGAGAGAGGCATGCTGAGAGAAAGAGAGGGTGAGAGAGAGAAAATAGAGAGATTAGGAGAGAGAGAGAGAGAGAGGCGTGCTGAGAGAAAGAGAGGGTGAGAGATGGAAAGAGAGAGATTAGGAGAGAGAGAGAGAGAGAGGCATGCGGAGAGAAAGAGAGGGTGAGAGAGAGAAAATAGAGAGATTAGGAGAGAGAGAGAGAGAGAGGCGTGCTGAGAGAAAGAGAGGGTGAGAGATGGAAAGAGAGAGATTAGGAGAGAGAGAGAGAGAGAGAGGCGTGCTGAGAGAAAAAGGAAAGAGTGCATGGAAAGAGAAAGGGAAACAAAGAGAAATGGGCAGAGGACGCATCAAGACTAACAGCAAGAAATAATGAGGATTAAACGGGGAAATGCCACGGATTGCAATGCAGCGTGCTGGACGTGAGGCCAGTAACCGAGAGGGACTAGTGGAAGAGAGGAGAGTGTCAGCAGGAAGGAAAGAGAGGATGAATGAGTGAGACAGAGAGGGAGGTAGGGAGGATGAAAGCAGAAGAAGTAAAGTAGCAAAGGAAGAAAAGGAGGAAGGGAGATGAGGAACAGAGAGAGAAAGAGAGAGGGGCATGGCTTTCATCCGAGTCTGTAGAACATCAGCCAAGCTGACACGTACAGGAAATAACACCACTTCATTACCCAGCAGGAGTGGAGGCATGAGGGGAAGCAGCTTTCACACATCTCACCTGTGTGGTGCCACGCTGCTCTGTGTTCTCCCGGTGCCAACGTGCCATGGCTCAGACATACAATCACCAGCTCACCCGCTCAGGAGGGTACTGTCACACACACGCTCTCCCACAAATACATATGGACACTTTCAAACTCTCTCTCTCTCTCTCTTCCTTTGGATTCTACCCCCCCCCCCCACCGCCCTTTCAAGTCAAACCACACTGATGTCCTTAGATGACCAGAGACCTGATGCATGTCTGTTTGATTACAGGTTTTCTTCACTGACTTACTCCGTATAATTATGTTATAGGCATGGAATATTGATTTCAAGCAACACCAAAGAGTTTTTTATACCTTAAAATAATGTTTCCAAAATCGTTTCAGTGGTTAATCAACTCGTAACAGGGTGAACGACAATTCTGCATTCGCTTCGCGGCCCTCTATCAGCTATAACCGCACTATGTAAGTTTGCCAGATCGGGTAGCGGATCTGTAGTTCGATGGAATGAGACATAAGAAACTACAAATTTGACTTGCATCTGATGTCGCAATACATCGTACTTTTATAAGTCATGCAAAATATTCTACCTTTATTTTTATTTATTTTTTTACCTTTTTTTTGCAAAGCCGGTGCTGGATAAACAAATAGCGTGCGTCCGACAGAGGGAAAGTTCTTTGGTGTTGCTTTAAGGCTTTCAATAAACATGGTGCACACACACACATACACACATGAGTGTGTGTGTGTGTGTGTGTGTGTGTGTATGTGTGTGTGTGTGTGTGTGTGTGTGTGTGTATGTGTGTGTGTGTGTGTGTGTGTGTGTGTGTGTGTGTATGTGTGTATGTGTGTGTGTGTATGTGTGTGCGTGTGTGTGTGTGTGTGTGTGTGTGTGTGTGTGTATGTGTGTGTGTGTGTGTGTGTGTGTGTGTGTGTGTGTGCATGCTAACTTCTCAATGTGTCCATAAGAAGGGCTGTAGACAAAGGACCATTTGACTGTGATCTTCCAGGGAAATTACAGGGGACAGCAAACATGCATAACTGATGCAGAGAATAATTGATTTTATAATAGAAAGCTTATAACTTGACATCCGTACCTCAACCCCCTACATGCATTTATAACATGTAGACCTAAAAAGGCTATATAGGGTGCAATTTTAGTATCTCACATATACAGACGTTGGATGATATCAGACTGTTCTGCCAGTCTTCACCCTGAATCAGCCACAGATGTGGGGGCAGGGCAGTTAGAGGTTGTTTGTTGTCTAAAGTAGCATCCTGTCTAAAGTAGTATCCTTCTCCTTTGTGTTAATAATTTCATGGCTGCAAAGGTTTAAACGCAGAAACGAGCATAGCTTATGATCCTATTTTTATCTTCCATGATGAATGAGCAAATTGGCTGTTTGACAGAATAGCAGGTGTTCTTAATGGCTAAATGCATAAGGCAGTCCAAGGAGGTGAGCCATAATTTGAGGGTCAGTGCTCTGACGCCAAACTCTGCCCGTGTGTTTATTTTCGGCCGTCTGATTCCATCACCTCCGTTTCCCCCCTGCCTCCCTCATATTGTGCTCTAATGTTCTGAAGTAGTTCTGTCTCAGAGATGTAGGAGTACACGTCCTGCTCTCAATGCTTTTAGCTCCTTTTTTATGATGCTTTTTAGCTCCTTTTAGCACACTGAAAGTGACAGAAGGTGTGACAGTTCATGGAGAAGCTTGATTCCATCCAGGCTGACGTAGTAAGCTTGTGTTGAATCTTAGCTTGGAGCGTATGGAGATGCTAACTTTTTCCTTGTGATTATGTAAATCTACTGCATATATCAACACAATGTGTTGTCTGTGAAAGGAAGAAAGATAGAAAAAAGGGAAGGAGAGATATGGACAGGAAGTAATAGAGAGAGAAATATGGGGATTTGGAGGGAGAAAGAGAGAGAGAGAGAGAGAGAGAGAGAGAAAGGGATGACACAGAGAGGAGAGTGTTTGAGAACATACAGGTCAGCAGGAGCTAAATAAGATGTTTCAGTATGTCACTAAGACCTTCATAATGCCAGACAGCACATAGAAACTGTTGCAGTGGCCACACACACACACACACACACACACACACACAGAGACATACACACTAACTCACACTCATACACACAGAGACCCCTTATTTGGCAGACACATGAGCACTTCATCCATCTGAAGGCAAAAGCAGATTAAAGGTCTGAGAAAGAGAGAAAGAGTGGCCCTCAGCTTCAAAGCCTCTAAGAAGAACTTCCTCTGAAAGAGGGTTCTGCACAACAACAAGAAGACTACAACAGAAAGTGAGACAAATGAAAATAATAAGTACCGAAGGCCACCTGGCAGTTGTACTCTGCATGTCTGTTTGCGAATGCTGCCTTCAGGATGGCAAACATATTGTGTAAGGCAGCCTTCATGGGACTACTCTGACAAATTAGATCACACTGTTACTGCAGTGCATTTGAAAAATGGCCACGTCAAAAGACATTTTGCTTCAGACAACTAACGTCATCCGTAATATGACACATCACATTCATCTGGGTAACAAACTGCAGTTTATGCAAATCCAACACATGTACAGTCACACTTAATGGCAGGTATTATTTCACGGCTGTGAAACTGTCAAAGGCAGTACATCATGCATGTGCATGTGGAACACATTAAAGGGAAGTGTCCACACACACTTGACATACCTCACAATAAAGCTTAATGGCGCAAATGTTCAAACATTAAGCCTCTTCATACACTGTTTATACCAGGCCATATAGTACATTTGGGAGCAGTTTGCAGACATTTTTCTTTGCATTTATTTAGGTAATGTGTGCTCTCTCACAGATCAGCGTGAGAAGCGCACGTGGGCTGGAGCTCTCTCACATCACCGTTACAGTATGTGAGACGTGTTGCCACTCAAAGCCATTTGGTAAGACTACACACACCATGTTGAAATGGCAACAACTATGAAAAGATGTGATCTCTCACGTTATTTGCATGTGCTTTCTTAAAGCAGTTATTTATTTATTTTTTAAGTCATTTGTATGTATAAAGTCGTTGAGACGCAGAACAGAACATTCTTTAAGAGCTGCCATAAATTGAAAGAGAGCATGCAGCACATTGATCCATGGGATCAGCGTAAGAAGGGCACGTAGGCTAGAGTTGGGTTTTTCCAGGCGAACACGAGAGCAGAGCGGAGCGGAGCGGAGCAGAGCGGAGATGTCTGTGGGGGGAATTAGAGCGAGGGGGGGGAGCAGCTGGTAAGGGAGGCCTGTCTACCTCTGGGAACAGGCTTGGAGAGACATTCACATGGAATCAACCTACTTACTCAGAGCCCAGTGAAAAAAAGTGCTAGCGCAGTTCTTCCACCACTGCACATGCAGGAGAGAGAAAGACAAAAAAAGAAAACAAGGAGGGAGGGAGGTGTGCTGTGGGTTTTAAATGGGAAAGAAACCTGTTGTGCCTTTCAGGGCTGGCTCTTTTTTTCCAATACATTGAATTACAGTGCTAGGCTGAATCTGCACATTTTAGCTGGGTAGGGAGTAATTGGAATAACACAATTTCCCTTGATAGATTTATTTAGAATATAGTATATAGAGGTAAACAAACATAAACACACACACATATGCCTCATCACACACACACACACACACACACACACACACACACACACACACACACACACCTCACTGCTATTTCATATCATGTACTGTAGAACAGAGAGGGAACTAGAGCATAGGGAGCCTGCTGAGAAAAGAAGGTTTGTCTACCTCTGCGATCAGACTAGTAAAGATATGAATTTTTAAATTATACAAAATGATTGATAAATAACAAGATGGATAATGCTGTATGAATCATGCATTCCTCATGATTGCTTTCTCTGACTTTAGTATGCTATGCACCGGAAGCTATGCACCGTAGTTAACACTTTAAAAAAGGGTCTTCAAACAGAACATCATAAATCATATTGTGATTGTGTGATTCATAAATCATATTGTGATTGTGTGATTCAAACTGAACATCATAAATCATATTGTGATTGCATGAATGAATTGCATGAAGTGCCTGGTCATCCCCAAACTAAGAATTTCACACAAATTAAATAGTGTTTAAAACAATTTTGAATCGTCTTCATGTATGCATGTGAACAGGGCTTTAATACTTGCTTGATTCACATCGCCATAACCAGTATATGACCCGGAATTTAAAAGGGTACCCTCCTCCAAATACTCTGGAAAGTCTTTTGCTTGGGATTAAGGGGCAGCTATATCGTCTTCCCCA
>NC_055970.1:560000-562500 GCF_018492685.1 Alosa sapidissima
AAACACACATGGGGGGGCCTAATGAAAGAAAGATCAAAAGATTATTTAATATTCACAGGCGTTATTAAATACAATGCTGAACGTGAGCAAACAGCGCATTTGCTGGAATTCTTTTAGGGCTGCAGAGTGCCGCCGTTTACTCCGACAACGTGGCTGTGGCACCATCCGGAGCATCTGAGAGCTTTTCATTACTTACTGCATTATTTTATTCTCCGACTTGTACAACCATTGCTTCTCTTTGGAGGACCAGTGGGATAATACTGAACTCACTCAGCTTGAGGTTAACCTCGTGTTAGTGTTTTTGGCTGAGTAGTAGCCTCCCCAGAAATTCTAAGATAAAAGACTTATTTGCCTTTAACAGGTCTGAAGGTGATTTGATTCTGTGTTGACTATAGGGGGCATCATTTACACAAGAGCTGCAGCACACAAGCCACTCATACCCCAACCCCCCTCCAGGGTTGAGTCTCTGGTGGCTGACCCATCTCCAGCCTCACCTTGGCGGGGTCCTGGGGCTTAGATCTCCCCAGAGCGATGGCTTCCTCACCCCGTTTCTCAGAGTGGAGGGGCCTGCAGTGCCCCCATGGGGAAGGAGCCCTGTGTGTGCAATTAAAGAGCCCCTCTGTCTGTCCCCTGTCCTGTTGGAGGTCATTCCTCTCCCTCTATCTGTCCCCTGTCCTGTTGGAGGTCATTCCTCTACAGGCCATCTGTTATAGGCTCATGCACAGACTGTCCCCAGGTGGTAGTCAAGTAACTGCCCTTTTGGTCTTTGACGTTAAAGCTGATTTTTCTTGTAGAGCTTTTTTAAAATTCAATTTCCATATCAAATTTTATATTTTAGTTTTTGAACTTAACTTTGTCATCAACATGTAAACTAAATAACAAAAAAACTGTAAATGTTTGGATTCTAATTCTGCGAGACCACATGATCCTCTGCACCTCCCCTTTTGACCTCCCTGGCCACAGCAACTAAGGTTCTCTAACAGCTCTTACAAATGTAGTGTTTGTGTGAGTTAAAGTTCAAGTTAAAGTTAACTGATAGCAGGCACGTTTATCCGAAGCGACACGGACTAGCAACGGCGCAAAACGAACCCAGATGACGTTAACACTGCTCCACCATGCCACCACACCCATGTGAGTGTTTGAATGTTAGTGGCTCAAGGGTGGAGGTTGATAGAGATTGTAAATATTTCTAAAAAGAAGCAATCCGTAATATAACATTTGGAAAAATGTTTAGCGTCAAGCTGGAGTGACAAAATTAGCCTAGTCAATGAAAACAGGTGAACTCTGTTAGTCCCTTGGTGGAGAAATGTACCTAGTGCCCTTAACGGTTGTGTCCAGTCCTGATGTCCAGAGCCAGAGCTGGCCTCATAACTTCATAATCAGGCACAAAAGCTGTTGATACCTGAGCTCTGTAGTTCATTAAATTACAAGCCTCTCTTTTGGACCCATGAAAGAGATGTGCTGATAGATCAGAATGACGCGAGGCTTCGTCCGAGCCACTTTAAGTGCTTCCCTTTCAACCAGTCAGGATTGTGCATGCACATCAGGGGTTCAAGAGAGTGCACTCCCTGGATGGACAGCTTGGGGAACATGACAAGGATTTGGCGAAATGTATGTGAGAATTTATCAATAATTCATGCATTATTAATCTAGGATTATACATGTTTCACACTTACTGGTCATTTCTGTCCATTCTCTGTCCTTCTCCTAGAGCAACATTGCTACCTACTGATGTAACATTTCTGTTTTTATAGAGTCCCATAGGTAAAATCTCCCCTGTAACAAGCGGTGTGTCTCCACTGTAAGTCAGGACAGGCTTGGCACTGTCCTTACGGAGTTAACAAATGTTCAGTTCAATTGGCTTCTCTGCAGGACGTAAGCCTTAAAATAGACCAGATGGACGACCTAAGAAATGTGAGTCTACACGTCACTGATTTCACTGGGTTCTTTTTCATTTGAAGTATTAAGGCCAGGTGGTTTGCCAGAGAAGTCAACGATGCAGGGTAACACACATATTATCTGACTTTGTCTCAAAAATACTTTTCCCATAAAGGAAAACCATAGTTAGAGTGCATATTACATATATGAAATAATGGTAAATGTGAATAAAATGCAATACAATAATAATTACGCCAAGTTGGTACACAACACAGTGAAACTAAGTGTGAATGCAAAACATTCATCCACTTTAATTTAAGATAACTTCATCTGTCTAGAAAGGGGTTTGATGAAGCCATTATGAGGCTTATCAACCATTAAATACAATGGCTGAGGGCCTCACAAGTATATCATGGCCATGTTCCATTCTTCTGATAAGTTTCAGAACTCACAGAAGTCACCAAGAGAATCCTGTTGTTTTGCTTGGCAGACAACCTAGCAGGGATGGAGGGATATCAATGCTTTCTGAGTTGTTAAAGATACTGGAAGTTCTCTCCTTTAGTTTATGCGTTTTACTTAGAAAAGTGCATGTTTCTCTTATCTGACGACAAATAAGCTCATT